>NC_035107.1:273858222-274158222 GCF_002204515.2 Aedes aegypti
AGAGTTTCGATTCCCAAAGTTTCGAATTCCAGAGTTTTTAGATTCCAGAGATTCGATTCCGGAGTTTCGATTCCAAAGTTTCGATCCGGAGTTTCGATTCCGGAGTTTCGATTCCCGAAGTTTCGATTCCAGAGTTTCGATTTCAGAGCTTCTATTCCAGAGTTTCGATTTCAGAGTTTCTATTCCAGAGTTTCGATTTCAGAGTTCGATTTCAGAGTTTCGATTTCCAGAGTTTCGATTTCAGAGTTTCGATTTCAGAGTTTCGATTTCAGAGTTTCAATTCCAGAGTTTCGATTCCAAAGTTTCGATTCCAGAGTTCCGATTCCAGAGATTCGATCCCGGAGTTTCGATTCCAAAGTTTTAGATTTCAGAGTTTCGATTCAGAGTTTCGATTTCAGAGTTTCTATTTCCAGAAGTTTCGATTTCAGAGTTCGATTTCAGAGCTTCTATTCCAGAGTTTCGATTTCAGAGTTTCGATTTCAGAGTTTCGATTCCAGAGTTTTCGATTCCAGAGTTTCGATTCTAGAGTTTCGTTCTAGAGTTTCGATTCCAGAGTTTCGATTTCAGAGTTTCGATTCCAGAGTTTCGATTCCAGAGTTTCGATTCCAGAGTTTCGATTCCAGAGTTTCGATTCCAGAGTTTCGATTCAGAGTTTCTATTCCAGAGTTTCGATTTCAGAGTTTCGATTTCAGAGTTTCGATTTCAGAGTTTCGATTCCAAGAGTTCGATTCTAGAGTTTCGATTCCAGAGTTTCGATTTCAGAGTTTTCTATTTCCAGAGTTTCGAATTTCAGAGTTTCGATTTCAGAGTTTCGATTCCAGAGTTTCGATTCCAGAGTTTCTATTCCCAGAGTTTCGATTTCAGAGTTTCGATTCAGAGTTTCGATTCCAGAGTTTCGATTCCAGAGTTTCGATTTCCAGAGTTTCGATTCTAGAGTTTCGATTCCAGAGTTTCGATTTCAGAGTTTCGATTCCAGAGTTTCGATTCCAGAGTTTCGATTCTAGAGTTTCGATTCTAGAGTTTCGATTCCAGAGTTTCGATTTCAGAGTTTCGATTTCAGAGTTTTCGATTCCAGAGTTTCGATTCCAGAGTTCGATTCTAGAGTTTTCGATTTTTAGAGGTTTCAATTCCAGAGTTTCCGATTCCAAAGTTTCGATTCCAGAGTTTCGATTCCAGAGATTCGATTCCGGAGTTTCGTTTCCAAAGTTTAGATTTCAGAGTTTCGATTCCAGAATTTCGATTTCAGAGTTTCTATTCCAGAGTTTCGATTTCAGAGTTTCGATTTCAGAGTTTCGATTCCAGAGTTTCGATTCCAGAGTTTCTATTCCAGAGTTTCGATTTCAGAGTTTCGATTTTCAGAGTTTCGATTCTAGAGTTTCGATTCCAGGAGTTTCGATTTCAGAGTTTTCGATTCCAGAGTTTCGATTCCAGAGTTTCGATTCTAGAGTTTCGATTCTAGAGTTTCGATTTTCAGAGTTTCAATTCAGAGTTTCGATTCCAAAGTTTCGATTCCAGAGTTTCGAATTCCAGAGATTCGATTCCGGAGTTTCGATTCCAAAAGTTTCGATCCCGGAGTTTCGATTCCGGAGTTTCGATTTCCGGAGTTTTCGATTCCAGAGTTTCGATTTCAGAGTTTCTATTTCCAGAGTTTCGATTTCAGAGTTTCGATTCCAGAGTTTCGATTCCAGAGTTTCTATTCCAGAGTTTCGATTCCAGAGTTTCGATTTCAGAGTTTCGATTCCAGAGTTTTCGATTCCAGAGTTTCGATTCCAGAGTTTCGATTCCAGAGTTTCGATTCCAGAGTTTCGATTCCAGAGTTTCTATTCCAGAGTTTTCGATTCAGAGTTTCGATTTTCAGAGTTTCGATTTCAGAGTTTCGATTCCAGAGTTTTCCGATTCTAGAGTTTCGATTCCAGAGTTTCGATTTCAGAGTTTCTATTCCAGAGTTTCGATTTCAGAGTTTCGATTTCAGAGTTTCGATTCCAGAGTTTCGATTCCAGAGTTTCTATTCCAGAGTTTCGATTTCAGAGTTTCGATTTCAGAGTTTCGATTCCAGAGTTTTCGAATTCCAGAGTTTGCGATTCCAGAGTTTCGATTCTAGAGTTTCGATTCCAGAGGTTTCGATTTCAGAGTTTCGATTCAGAGTTTCGATTCCAGAGTTTCGATTCTAGAGTTTCGATTCTAGAGTTTCGATTCCAGAGTTTTTCGATTTCAGAGTTTTCGATTTCAGAGTTTCGATTCCAGAGTTTCGATTCCAGAGTTCGATTCTAGAGTTTCGATTTTTAGAGTTTCAATTCCAGAGTTTCGATTCCAAAGTTTTCGATTCCAGAGTTTCGATTCCAGAGATTCGATTCCGGAGTTTCGTTTCCAAAGTTTAGATTTCAGAGTTTCGATTCCAGAATTTCGATTTCAGAGTTTCTATTCCAGAGTTTCGATTTCAGAGTTTCGATTTCAGAGTTTCGATTCCAGAGTTTCGATTCCAGAGTTTCTATTCCAGAGTTTCGATTTCAGAGTTTCGATTTCAGAGTTTCGATTCTAGAGTTTCGATTCCAGAGTTTCGATTTCAGAGTTTCGATCCAGAGTTTTCGATTCCAGAGTTTCGATTCTAGAGTTTCGATTCTAGAGTTTCGATTTCAGAGTTTCAATTCCAGAGTTTCGATTCCAAAGTTTCGATTCCAGAGTTCGATTCCAGAGATTCGATTCCGGAGTTTCGATTCCAAAGTTTCGATCCCGGAGTTTCGATTCCGGAGTTTCGATTCCGGAGTTTCGATTCCAGAGTTTCGATTTCAGAGTTTCTATTCCAGAGTTTCGATTCAGAGTTTCGATTCCAGAGTTTCGATTTCAGAGTTTCGATTTCAGAGTTTCGATTCCAGAGTTTTGATTTCAGAGTTCGATTTCAGAGTTTTCGATTCCAGAGTTTCGATTCTAGAGTTTCGATTCCAAAGTTTCGATTTCAGAGTTTCTATTCCAGAGTTTCGATTTCCAGAGTTCGATTTCAGAGTTTCGATTCCCAGAGTTTCGATTCCAGAGTTTCTATTCCAGAGTTTCGATTTCAGAGTTTCGATTCAGAGTTTCGATTCTAGAGTTTCGATTCCAGAGTTTCGATTTCAGAGTTTCGATTCCAGAGTTTCGATTCCAGAGTTTCGATTCTAGAGTTTCGATTCTAGAGTTTCGATTCCAGAGTTTCCGATTCCAGAGTTTTCGATTTCAGAGTTTCGATTTCAGACCCAAGCAACGCAGTTTGTTTCAACTCAAGAACAAAATTATCTCTTTGAAACTAATCCAGAGTTGTCAATTGTTGAAAATATGACTTACTATTGCACTGAATAGCAACGCAAAAAGCGCAAGAGGCGGAGTCTGTTTGCAACATATATAAGTTATATTCGAATTTGCTTATTTGTTGCAAAATACTTAGAAGAAAAAAAAATGAAAACAAAACGGACAAACGAGAATCGAACTTCCCGACCTCAAGATCACCAATCCTCTCCTCTACTCACTACTCCACCAGCTCTTTCGAACAATTGCTTCGCTAATGCACTATAAAGCGAACCACATGGCCCATCCCATCAAAGCTTGTTGCTTATAACTCTACTGCACCCTTCGGAATACAAGTTCATTACCTGCAAAATTAGACCACGCCTGAAATAATCTAAACTTTTCGCAAAAACGTCCGCGCAAGCAAATGAGAAACATCTTTCGAACAAACAAACTGTTTGCCCAGAACATGTTTTTCGATGTTAGATGATACGTTAAGGTGCAACTTAACCATATTGCAACTGAATGGAAACAAACAAACTTCTAGCTGTCATATCACGTAGTTGTGTGCATCTATCTCGCAACTGGGATGAATCTTCGTTGAGTTGTGGGTATGGGAACGAAAAATGAATGCAAGTTGCGGAGATGCTTTAAAATGGAAAGTAGTTTGAAACATAACATTAAAAATGGCATTTTGGCGAGAAGTTTCAAGTGTTTGTTTGAAAAGTTGCTGAAAACATCTTGATAAACTTGACTTCATTGCTCTTTGCAAAGGACATTTGCAGCAAATCTTGTCGTTTCAAAAGACATTGAACGTCAAACAAGGAGTGAAATGTATGTTCATTGGAATGACAATGAAACTTTATGAGCCTTGATATTGATATGCAACCGAACCTAGAACCAGGTAAGTTTCAGATGCTTTTAATGATACGACGATTGAAACCATTTTTGAAAAGCATCTCTTGGGAAGATGTTTCGCGTGCTACTTGGGGAGTTTCAATTCCAGAGTTTCGATTCCAGAGTTTCGATTCTAGAGTTCGATTTCAGAGTTCAATTCCAGAGTTCGATTCCAAAGTTTCGATTCCAGAGTTTCGATCCAGAGATTCGATTCCGGAGTTTCGATTCCAAAGTTTCGATCCCGGAGTTTCGATTCCGGGAGTTTCGATTCCGGAGTTTCGATTCCAGAGTTTCGATTTCAGAGTTTCTATTCCAGAGTTTCGATTTCAGAGTTTCGATTCCAGAGTTTCGATTTCAGAGTTTCGATTTCAGAGTTTCGATTCCAGAGTTTCGATTCCAGAGTTTCGATTCTAGAGTTTCGATTTCAGAGTTTCAATTCCAGAGTTTCGATTCCAAAGTTTCGATTCCAGAGTTTCGATTCCAGAGATTCGATTCCGGAGTTTCGATTCCAAAGTTTAGATTTCAGAGTTTCGATTCCAGAGTTTCGATTTCAGAGTTTCTATTCCAGAGTTTCGATTTCAGAGTTTCGATTTCAGAGTTTCGATTCCAGAGTTTCGATTCCAGAGTTTCGATTCTAGAGTTTCTATTCCAGAGTTTCGATTTCAGAGTTTCTATTCCAGAGTTTCGATTTCAGAGTTTCTATTCCAGAGTTTCGATTTCAGAGTTTCGATTTCAGAGTTTCGATTCCAGAGTTTCGATTTCAGAGTTTCGATTTCAGAGTTTCGATTCCAGAGTTTCGATTCCAGAGTTTCGATTCTAGAGTTTCGATTCCAGAGTTTCGATTCCAGAGTTTCGATTTCAGAGTTTCGATTTCAGAGTTTCGATTCCAGAGTTTCGATTCCAGAGTTTCGATTCTAGAGTTTCGATTTCAGAGTTTCAATTCCAGAGTTTCGATTCCAAAGTTTCGATTCCAGAGTTTCGATTCCAGAGATTCGATTCCGGAGTTTCGATTCCAAAGTTTCGATCCCGGAGTTTCGATTCCGGAGTTTCGATTCCGGAGTTTCGATTCCAGAGTTTCGATTTCAGAGTTTCTATTCCAGAGTTTCGATTTCAGAGTTTCGATTCCAGAGTTTCGATTTCAGAGTTTCGATTTCAGAGTTTCGATTCCAGAGTTTCGATTCCAGAGTTTCGATTCTAGAGTTTCGATTTCAGAGTTTCAATTCCAGAGTTTCGATTCCAAAGTTTCGATTCCAGAGTTTCGATTCCAGAGATTCGATTCCGGAGTTTCGATTCCGGAGTTTCGATTCCAAAGTTTCGATCCCGGAGTTTCGATTCCGGAGTTTCGATTCCGGAGTTTCGATTCCAGAGTTCCGATTTCAGAGTTTCTATTCCAGAGTTTCGATTTCAGAGTTTCGATTCCAGAGTTTCGATTTCAGAGTTTCGATTTCAGAGTTTCGATTCCAGAGTTTTGATTCAGAGTTTCGATTTCAGAGTTTCGATTCCAGAGTTTCGATTCTAGAGTTTCGATTCCAGAGTTTCGATTTCAGAGTTTCTATTCCAGAGTTTCGATTCAGAGTTTCGATTCCAGAGTTTCGATTCCAGAGTTTCTATTCCAGAGTTTCGATTTCAGAGTTTCGATTTCAGAGTTTCGATTCTAGAGTTTCGATTCCAGAGTTTCGATTCTAGAGTTTCTATTCCAGAGTTTCGATTTCAGAGTTTCTATTCCAGAGTTTCGATTTCAGAGTTTCTATTCCAGAGTTTCGATTTCAGAGTTTCGATTCCAGAGTTTCGATTTCAGAGTTTCGATTTCAGAGTTTCGATTCCAGAGTTTTGATTTCAGAGTTCGATTTCAGAGTTTCGATTCCAGAGTTTCGATTCTAGAGTTTCGATTCCAGAGTTTCGATTTCAGAGTTTCTATTCCAGAGTTTCGATTTCAGAGTTTCGATTCCAGAGTTTCGATTCCAGAGTTTCTATTCCAGAGTTTCGATTTCAGAGTTTCGATTTCAGAGTTTCGATTCCAGAGTTTCGATTCCAGAGTTTCGATTCTAGAGTTTCTATTCCAGAGTTTTCGATTTTCAGAGTTTCTATTCCAGAGTTTCGATTTCAGAGTTTCTATTCCAGAGTTTCGATTTCAGAGTTTCGATTTCAGAGTTTCGATTCCAGAGTTTCGATTTCAGAGTTTCGATTTCAGAGTTTCGATTTCAGAGTTTCGATTCCAGAGTTTCGATTCTAGAGTTCGATTCCAGAGTTTCGATTCCAGAGTTTCGATTTCAGAGTTTCGATTTCAGAGTTTCGATTCCAGAGTTTCGATTCCAGAGTTTCGATTCTAGAGTTTCGATTTCAGAGTTTCAATTCCAGAGTTTCGATTCCAAAGTTTCGATTCCAGAGTTTCGATTCCAGAGATTCGATTCCGAAGTTTCGATTCCAAAGTTTCGATCCCGGAGTTTCGATTCCGGAGTTTCGATTCCGGAGTTTCGATTCCAGAGTTTCGATTTCAGAGTTTCTATTCCAGAGTTTCGATTTCAGAGTTTCGATTCCAGAGTTTCGATTTCAGAGTTTCGATTTCAGAGTTTCGATTCCAGAGTTTCGATTCCAGAGTTTCGATTCTAGAGTTTCGATTTCAGAGTTTCAATTCCAGAGTTTCGATTCCAAAGTTTCGATTCCAGAGTTTCGATTCCAGAGATTCGATTCCGGAGTTTCGATTCCGGAGTTTCGATTCCAAAGTTTCGATCCCGGAGTTTCGATTCCGGAGTTTCGATTCCGGAGTTTCGATTCCAGAGTTTCGATTTCAGAGTTTCTATTCCAGAGTTTCGATTTCAGAGTTTCGATTCCAGAGTTTCGATTTCAGAGTTTCGATTTCAGAGTTTCGATTCCAGAGTTTTTGATTTCAGAGTTTCGATTTCAGAGTTTCGATTCCAGAGTTTCGATTCTAGAGTTTCGATTCCAGAGTTTCGATTTCAGAGTTTCTATTCCAGAGTTTCGATTTCAGAGTTTCGATTCCAGAGTT
Organism: Aedes aegypti; assembly: GCF_002204515.2. Taxonomy (NCBI): domain Eukaryota; kingdom Metazoa; phylum Arthropoda; class Insecta; order Diptera; family Culicidae; genus Aedes; species Aedes aegypti. The sequence continues at coordinate 273,865,382 of NC_035107.1, forward strand.
TCGATTCCAGAGTTTCTATTCCAGAGTTTCGATTTCAGAGTTTCGATTTCAGAGTTTCGATTCTAGAGTTTTCGATTCCAGAGTTTCGATTTCAGAGTTTCGATTCCAGAGTTTCGATTCCAGAGTTTCGATTCTAGAGTTTCGATTCTAGAGTTTCGATTCCAGAGTTTCGATTCCAGAGTTTCGATTTCAGAGTTTCGATTTCAGAGTTTCGATTCCAGAGTTTCGATTCCAGAGTTTCGATTCTAGAGTTTCGATTTCAGAGTTTCAATTCCAGAGTTTCGATTCCAAAGTTTCGATTCCAGAGTTTCGATTCCAGAGATTCGATTCCGGAGTTTCGATTCCAAAGTTTCGATCCCGGAGTTTCGATTCCGGAGTTTCGATTCCGGAGTTTCGATTCCAGAGTTTCGATTTCAGAGTTTCTATTCCAGAGTTTCGATTTCAGAGTTTCGATTCCAGAGTTTCGATTTCAGAGTTTCGATTCAGAGTTTCGATTCCAGAGTTTCGATTCCAAAGTTTCGATTCCAGAGTTTCGATTTCAGAGTTTCGATTCCAGAGTTTCGATTCCAAAGTTTCGATTCCAGAGTTTCGATTCCGGAGTTTCGATTCCGGAGTTTCGATTCTAGAGTTTCGATTTCAGAGTTTCAATTCCAGAGTTTCGATTCCAAAGTTTCGATTCCAGAGTTTCGATTCCAGAGATTCGATTCCGGAGTTTCGATTCCAAAGTTTAGATTTCAGAGTTTCGATTCCAGAGTTTCGATTTCAGAGTTTCTATTCCAGAGTTTCGATTTCAGAGTTTCGATTTCAGAGTTTCTATTCCAGAGTTTCGATTTCAGAGTTTCGATTTCAGAGTTTCGATTCCAGAGTTTCGATTCCAGAGTTTCGATTCTAGAGTTTCTATTCCAGAGTTTCGATTTCAGAGTTTCTATTCCAGAGTTTCGATTTCAGAGTTTCTATTCCAGAGTTTCGATTTCAGAGTTTCGATTTCAGAGTTTCGATTCCAGAGTTTCGATTCCAGAGTTTCGATTCTAGAGTTTCGATTTCAGAGTTTCAATTCCAGAGTTTCGATTCCAAAGTTTCGATTCCAGAGTTTCGATTCCAGAGATTCGATTCCGGAGTTTCGATTCCAAAGTTTCGATCCCGGAGTTTCGATTCCGGAGTTTAGATTTCAGAGTTTCGATTCCAGAGTTTCGATTTCAGAGTTTCTATTCCAGAGTTTCGATTTCAGAGTTTCGATTTCAGAGTTTCGATTCCAAAGTTTCGATTCCAGAGTTTCGATTCTAGAGTTTCTATTCCAGAGTTTCGATTTCAAAGTTTCTATTCCAGAGTTTCGATTTCAGAGTTTCTATTCCAGAGTTTCGATTTCAGAGTTTCGATTTCAGAGTTTCGATTCCAGAGTTTCGATTCCAGAGTTTCGATTCTAGAGTTTCGATTTCAGAGTTTCAATTCCAGAGTTTCGATTCCAAAGTTTCGATTCCAGAGTTTCGATTCCAGAGATTCGATTCCGGAGTTTCGATTCCAAAGTTTCGATCCCGGAGTTTAGATTTCAGAGTTTCGATTCCAGAGTTTCGATTCTAGAGTTTCGATTCCAGAGTTTCGATTTCAGAGTTTCTATTCCAGAGTTTCGATTTCAGAGTTTCGATTTCAGAGTTTCTATTCCAGAGTTTCGATTTCAGAGTTTCGATTTCAGAGTTTCGATTCCAGAGTTTCGATTCCAGAGTTTCGATTCTAGAGTTTCTATTCCAGAGTTTCGATTTCAGAGTTTCTATTCCAGAGTTTCGATTTCAGAGTTTCTATTCCAGAGTTTCGATTTCAGAGTTTCGATTTCAGAGTTTCGATTCCAGAGTTTCGATTCCAGAGTTTCGATTCTAGAGTTTCGATATCAGAGTTTCAATTCCAGAGTTTCGATTCCAAAGTTTCGATTCCAGAGTTTCGATTCCAGAGATTCGATTCCGGAGTTTCGATTCCAAAGTTTCGATCCCGGAGTTTTCGATTCCGGAGTTTAGATTTCAGAGTTTCGATTCCAGAGTTTCGATTTCAGAGTTTCTATTCCAGAGTTTCGATTTCAGAGTTTCGATTTCAGAGTTTCGATTCCAAAGTTTCGATTCCAGAGTTTCGATTCTAGAGTTTCTATTCCAGAGTTTCGATTTCAGAGTTTCTATTCCAGAGTTTCGATTTCAGAGTTTCGATTCCAGAGTTTCGATTTCAGAGTTTCGATTTCAGAGTTTCGATTCCAGAGTTTCGATTCCAGAGTTTCGATTCTAGAGTTTCGATTTCAGAGTTTCGATTCCAAAGTTTCGATTCCAGAGTTTAGATTCCAGAGATTCGATTCCGGAGTTTCGATTCCAAAGTTTCGATCCCGGAGTTTCGATTCCGGAGTTTCGATTCCGAAGTTTCGATTCCAGAGTTTCGATTTCAGAGCTTCTATTCCAGAGTTTCGATTTCAGAGTTTCTATTCCAGAGTTTCGATTTCAGAGTTTCGATTTCAGAGTTTCGATTCCAGAGTTTCGATTTCAGAGTTTCGATTTCAGAGTTTCGATTCCAGAGTTTCGATTCCAGAGTTTCGATTCTAGAGTTTCGATTTCAGAGTTTCAATTCCAGAGTTTCGATTCCAAAGTTTCGATTCCAGAGTTTTCGATTCCAGAGATTCGATCCCGGAGTTTCGATTCCAAAGTTTAGATTTCAGAGTTTCGATTCCAGAGTTTCGATTTCAGAGTTTCTATTCCAGAGTTTCGATTTTCAGAGTTTCGATTTCAGAGTTTCTATTCCAGAGTTTCGATTTCAGAGTTTCGATTTCAGAGTTTCGATTCCAGAGTTTCGATTCCAGAGTTTCGATTCTAGAGTTTCGATTCTAGAGTTTCGATTCCAGAGTTTCGATTTCAGAGTTTCGATTCCAGAGTTTCGATTCCAGAGTTTCGATTCCAGAGTTTCGATTCCAGAGTTTCGATTCCAGAGTTTTCGATTTCAGAGTTTCTATTCCAGAGTTTCGATTTCAGAGTTTCGATTTCAGAGTTTCGATTTCAGAGTTTCGATTCCAGAGTTTCGATTCTAGAGTTTCGATTCCAGAGTTTCGATTTCAGAGTTTCTATTCCAGAGTTTCGATTTCAGAGTTTCGATTTCAGAGTTTCGATTCCAGAGTTTCGATTCCAGAGTTTCTATTCCAGAGTTTCGATTTCAGAGTTTCGATTTCAGAGTTTCGATTCCAGAGTTTCGATTCCAGAGTTTCGATTCCAGAGTTTCGATTCTAGAGTTTCGATTCCAGAGTTTCGATTTCAGAGTTTCGATTCCAGAGTTTCGATTCCAGAAGTTTTCGATTCTAGAGTTTCGATTCTAGAGTTTCGATTCCAGAGTTTCGATTTCAGAGTTTCGATTTCAGAGTTTCGATTCCAGAGTTTCGATTCCAGAGTTTCGATTCTAGAGTTTCGATTTTAGAGTTTCAATTCCAGAGTTTCGATTCCAAAGTTTCGATTCCAGAGTTTCGATTTCAGAGTTTCGATTTCAGAGTTTCGATTCCAGAGTTTCGATTCCAGAGTTTCGATTCTAGAGTTTCTATTCCAGAGTTTCGATTTCAGAGTTTCGATTTCAGAGTTTCGATTCCAGAGTTTCGATTCCAGAGTTTCTATTCCAGAGTTTCGATTTCAGAGTTTCGATTTCAGAGTTTCGATTCCAGAGTTTCGATTCCAGAGTTTCGATTCTAGAGTTTCGATTCTAGAGTTTCGATTCCAGAGTTTCGATTTCAGAGTTTCGATTCCAGAGTTTCGATTCCAGAGTTTCTATTCCAGAGTTTCGATTTCAGAGTTTCGATTTCAGAGTTTCGATTCCAGAGTTTCTATTCCAGAGTTTCGATTTCAGAGTTTCGATTTCAGAGTTTCAATTCCAGAGTTTCGATTCCAAAGTTTAGATTTCAGAGTTTCGATTCCAGAATTTCGATTTCAGAGTTTCTATTCCAGAGTTTCGATTTCAGAGTTTCGATTTCAGAGTTTCTATTCCAGAGTTTCGATTTCAGAGTTTCGATTTCAGAGTTTCGATTCCAGAGTTTCGATTCCAGAGTTTCTATTCCAGAGTTTCGATTTCAGAGTTTCGATTTCAGAGTTTCGATTCCAGAGTTTCGATTCCAGAGTTTCGATTCTAGAGTTTCGATTCTAGAGTTTCGATTCCAGAGTTTCGATTTCAGAGTTTCGATTCCAGAGTTTCGATTCCAGAGTTTCGATTCTAGAGTTTCGATTCTAGAGTTTCGATTCCAGAGTTTCGATTCCAGAGTTTCGATTTCAGAGTTTCGATTTCAGAGTTTCGATTCCAGAGTTTCGATTCCAGAGTTTCGATTCTAGAGTTTCGATTTCAGAGTTTCAATTCCAGAGTTTCGATTCCAAAGTTTCGATTCCAGAGTTTCGATTCCAGAGTTTCGATTCCGGAGTTTCGATTCCAAAGTTTAGATTTCAGAGTTTCGATTCCAGAGTTTCGATTCCAGAGTTTCGATTTCAGAGTTTCGATTTCAGAGTTTCGATTTCAGAGTTTCTATTCCAGAGTTTCGATTTCAGAGTTTCGATTTCAGAGTTTCCGATTTCGATTCCAGAGTTTCGATTCCAGAGTTTCGATTCCAGAGTTTCGATTCCAGAGTTTCGATTCCAGAGTTTCGATTCCAGAGTTTCGATTCCTAGAGTTTCGATTCCAGAGTTTCGATTCCAGAGTTTCGATTCCAGAGTTTCGATTCCAGAGTTTCGATTCCAGAGTTTCGATTCCAGAGTTTCGATTCCAGAGTTTCGATTTCAGAGTTTCGATTTCAGAGTTTCGATTTCAGAGTTTCTATTCCAGAGTTTCGATTTCAGAGTTTCGATTTCAGAGTTTCGATTTCAGAGTTTCGATTCCAGAGTTTCGATTCCAGAGTTTCGATTCCGGAGTTTCGATTCCAAAGTTTAGATTTCAGAGTTTCGATTCCAGAGTTTCGATTCCAGAGTTTCGATTTCAGAGTTTCGATTTCAGAGTTTCGATTTCAGAGTTTCTATTCCAGAGTTTCGATTTCAGAGTTTCGATTTCAGAGTTTCGATTCCAGAGTTTCGATTCCAGAGTTTCGATTCCAGAGTTTCGATTCCGGAGTTTCGATTCCAAAGTTTAGATTTCAGAGTTTCGATTCCAGAGTTTCGATTCCAGAGTTTCGATTTCAGAGTTTCGATTTCAGAGTTTCGATTTCAGAGTTTCTATTCCAGAGTTTCGATTTCAGAGTTTCGATTTCAGAGTTTCGATTCCAGAGTTTCGATTCCAGAGTTTCGATTCCAGAGTTTCGATTCCGGAGTTTCGATTCCAAAGTTTAGATTTCAGAGTTTCGATTCCAGAGTTTCGATTCCAGAGTTTCGATTTCAGAGTTTCGATTTCAGAGTTTCGATTTCAGAGTTTCTATTCCAGAGTTTCGATTTCAGAGTTTCGATTTCAGAGTTTCGATTCCAGAGTTTCGATTCCAGAGTTTCGATTCCAGAGTTTCGATTCCAGAGTTTCGATTCCAGAGTTTCGATTCCAGAGTTTCGATTCCAGAGTTTCGATTCCAGAGTTTCGATTCCAGAGTTTCGATTCCAGAGTTTCGATTTCAGAGTTTCGATTTCAGAGTTTCGATTCCAGAGTTTCGATTCCAGAGTTTCGATTCCAGAGTTTCGATTCCAGAGTTTCGATTCCAGAGTTTCGATTTCAGAGTTTCGATTTCAGAGTTTCGATTTCAGAGTTTCGATTCCAGAGTTTCGATTCCAAAGTTTCGATTCCAGAGTTTCGATTCCAGAGTTTCGATTCCGGAGTTTCGATTCCAAAGTTTAGATTTCAGAGTTTCGATTCCAGAGTTTCGATTTCAGAGTTTCGATTTCAGAGTTTCGATTTCAGAGTTTCGATTCCAGAGTTTCGATTCCAAAGTTTCGATTCCAGAGTTTCGATTCCAGAGTTTCGATTCCGGAGTTTCGATTCCAAAGTTTAGATTTCAGAGTTTCGATTCCAGAGTTTCGATTCCAGAGTTTCGATTTCAGAGTTTCGATTTCAGAGTTTCGATTTCAGAGTTTCTATTCCAGAGTTTCGATTTCAGAGTTTCGATTTCAGAGTTTCGATTCCAGAGTTTCGATTCCAAAGTTTCGATTCCAGAGTTTCGATTCCAGAGTTTCGATTCCGGAGTTTCGATTCCAAAGTTTAGATTTCAGAGTTTCGATTCCAGAGTTTCGATTCCAGAGTTTCGATTTCAGAGTTTCGATTTCAGAGTTTCGATTTCAGAGTTTCTATTCCAGAGTTTCGATTTCAGAGTTTCGATTTCAGAGTTTCGATTCCAGAGTTTCGATTCCAGAGTTTCGATTCCAGAGTTTCGATTCCAGAGTTTCGATTCCAGAGTTTCGATTTCAGAGTTTCGATTCCAGAGTTTCGATTCCAGAGTTTCGATTTCAGAGTTTCGATTTCAGAGTTTCGATTTCAGAGTTTCGATTCCAGAGTTTCGATTCCAAAGTTTCGATTCCAGAGTTTCGATTCCAGAGTTTCGATTCCGGAGTTTCGATTCCAAAGTTTAGATTTCAGAGTTTCGATTCCAGAGTTTCGATTCCAGAGTTTCGATTTCAGAGTTTCGATTTCAGAGTTTCTATTCCAGAGTTTCGATTTCAGAGTTTCGATTTCAGAGTTTCGATTCCAGAGTTTCGATTCCAGAGTTTCGATTCCAGAGTTTCGATTCCGGAGTTTCGATTCCAAAGTTTAGATTTCAGAGTTTCGATTCCAGAGTTTCGATTCCAGAGTTTCGATTTCAGAGTTTCGATTTCAGAGTTTCGATTTCAGAGTTTCTATTCCAGAGTTTCGATTTCAGAGTTTCGATTTCAGAGTTTCGATTCCAGAGTTTCGATTCCAGAGTTTCGATTTCAGAGTTTCGATTTCAGAGTTTCGATTTCAGAGTTTCGATTCCAGAGTTTCGATTCCAAAGTTTCGATTCCAGAGTTTCGATTCCAGAGTTTCGATTCCGGAGTTTCGATTCCAAAGTTTAGATTTCAGAGTTTCGATTCCAGAGTTTCGATTCCAGAGTTTCGATTTCAGAGTTTCGATTTCAGAGTTTCGATTTCAGAGTTTCTATTCCAGAGTTTCGATTTCAGAGTTTCGATTTCAGAGTTTCGATTCCAGAGTTTCGATTCCAGAGTTTCGATTCCAGAGTTTCGATTCCAGAGTTTCGATTCCAGAGTTTCGATTCCAGAGTTTCGATTCCGGAGTTTCGATTCCAAAGTTTCGATTTCAGAGTTTCGATTTCAGAGTTTCTATTCCAGAGTTTCGATTTCAGAGTTTCGATTTCAGAGTTTCGATTCCAGAGTTTCGATTCCAGAGTTTCGATTTCAGAGTTTCGATTTCAGAGTTTCGATTTCAGAGTTTCTATTCCAGAGTTTCGATTTCAGAGTTTCGATTTCAGAGTTTCGATTCCAGAGTTTCGATTCCAGAGTTTCGATTCCAGAGTTTCGATTCCGGAGTTTCGATTCCAAAGTTTAGATTTCAGAGTTTCGATTCCAGAGTTTCGATTCCAGAGTTTCGATTTCAGAGTTTCGATTCAGAGTTTCGATTTCAGAGTTTCTATTCCAGAGTTTCGATTTCAGAGTTTCGATTTCAGAGTTTCGATTCCAGAGTTTCGATTCCAGAGTTTCGATTCCAGAGTTTCGATTCCAGAGTTTCGATTCCAGAGTTTCGATTCCAGAGTTTCGATTCCAGAGTTTCGATTCCAGAGTTTCGATTCCAGAGTTTCGATTCCAGAGTTTCGATTTCAGAGTTTCGATTTCAGAGTTTCGATTCCAGAGTTTCGATTCCAGAGTTTCGATTCCAGAGTTTCGATTCCAGAGTTTCGATTCCAGAGTTTCGATTCCAGAGTTTCGATTCCAGAGTTTCGATTCCAGAGTTTCGATTCCAGAGTTTCGATTCCAGAGTTTCGATTTCAGAGTTTCGATTTCAGAGTTTCGATTTCAGAGTTTCGATTCCAGAGTTTCGATTCCAGAGTTTCAATTCCAGAGTTTCGATTCTAGAGTTTCGATTCCAGAGATTCGATTTCAGAGTTTCGATTTCAGAGTTTCGATTCCAGAGTTTCGATTCCAGAGTTTCGATTCCAGAGTTTCGATTCCAGAGTTTCGATTCCAAAGTTTCGATTCCAGAGTTTCGATTCCAGAGTTTCGGTTCCAAAGTTTCGATTCCAAAGTTTTGATTCCAAAGTTTCGATCCCGGAGTTTCGATTCCGGAGTTTCGATTCCGGAGTTTCGATTCTGGAGTTTCGATTCCAGAGTTCCGATTCCAGAGTTTCAATTCCAGAGTTTCGATTCCAAAAAAATAAATTTTCTAGAAAATTTCAATTCCTGAATTCAGGTTTAAAGATTCCGCTTGGTGCAAATTGAACTCATTCAATCCAGTGAAAAACTCATTCTAGGATGCACCACCCACATCTGCATCACTGATAATTACCGCTTCCTGCAGATGTAGAAAATTCGATTCCCATTAGTTTCCGGAGCAAACACAATGCCATTGTCGGCGATTCTCTAGCATTAATTCCGCCTACGGCAGTTCCGTGCGTCAGTTCGCGAGAGAGTGCACCTAATAACCTGGAACTGTTTCTGCAGCACTTGTTCCCTATTAGCTGCATAGATCGTATCTCACCAACCTCGGTGAGGTCTTCCTGTCTTCTGGGGCCCCAGCAGCTGTGCGTAGTGAGCTCATGAGAGAGCCATTTTTCCGGATGCATCCAAACTTCAAATAAAGAGGCGGGTGGGAACTCGCATCAGACATCGAGTGTCATTTGATGCATGGAATCGTATTATAAAGCTCTTGCGCCGGGAAGCTTCACGATAGGGTGTGGCTTGTTTATCGTAAGTTCCCAAAACTAAAAGTTCCACAAACAAACATTAAATTTGACCAAAAGTATTAGCGAAACGTAGTTTTTGCTAATTTTCTCTAATTCTTTTAAATATTTATCAACTCTCCATTACTCGTTATTGAAAAGACCATCGAGTTGAAAAAGTATCCAGTTAAGGAGTTATACTATCTGAAATATTGATTTGTATTGAGAAAAAATAAATAAAACATTCTGAATTTTTTAAAAGAAGGACGTCTTTTTTTAGGGTTTTATTTGCTCGAAATTACGTTTTGATGATTAAACTGTGTTCACTGAACACCTTAAAGCAATTGCAAGTAAAATAGAACGAATTTTTTTGAATCAAAATAAATTCAAAGTTTATGGTTCAGACCTTGAAACAGATTAATGCAGTTAAATAACCAGATCCATATTTGATCTGAAGATAATATTTTATAGGATTTAAATTCAGAAAAGCTTTTTGGTTTGGAGTGCATTTGACAAAACATGCCACACACTACTCCACAAGCTTCCAATAGTTAGGAAGAGGACGGAAGCTGCAACTGCTGCTCACAAACCACCTCACAAACACACGTGCTGCTAATGCTCGTTTACTCCATTTAGTGTGCCAACTAACAAACCGGGCAAGCAGCAAACGCATCTGCTAGCGTTGCTCCTCTGGTGCCATTGCCATTTGGAGCTCCGTTATCAGATGGGATTTGTGTTCTTTTTTGGATAGGAGATAGGAATAAATTCGCCCGGTGCTCGTCGAAGTCTCTCTCCCTCCCATTTATTGGATTCAAGTGTGATGCATATGAATTTAATGGCCCGGGAAGTTTGCAGTTTGTTTCGAACAATAGGAGCGAAGATGCGCATTATGATTGGGGCAGAACGATTCGATGATAGTAGATAGATGTTCAAATTATAATCGAAGAAATGAATTTTCATTTCAATTTTCTAATATTTCGGATAATTTTCAAACCTACCTTTCATACCTCATGGAGCATTCAGAAGGCACTTTTGGAATTCTCATCTGGAAGAATCCATAAGTCTCGTCTGGAAGCATCCAGAAATCTCTTCTGGAAGCCTTCAGAAGTCTCTTCTGGAAGCCTTCATAAGTCTCTTCCTGTAGCCTCTAGAAGTCTCTTTAGAAAACCTCCAGAAGTCTCTTCTGGATGCCTCCAGAAGATTCTTCTGGCAGCCTTCAGAAGTCTATCCTGGCCGCTTCAAGTGATTTCTTCTGGTTGCCTTCAGAAGTCTCTTCTGGATGCCTCCAGATGTTTCTCCTGGAAGCTTGCAGAAGTCTCTTATAGAAGCTCGTAGAAGTCTTTTCTGGAAGTATCCAGAAGTCTCTTCTGGAAGCCTCCATAAGTCTCTTCCTGAAGCCTTCAAAAGTCTCTTCTGGATACCTTAAGAAAACTCTGCTGATGCCTCCAGAAGACTCTTCTTGAAGCCTCCAGAAGTCTCTTCTGGAAGCCTCCATAAGTCTCTTCTGGAAGTATCCAGAAGTCTCTTCTGGCTGCCTCCTGAAGTCTCTTCTGGCCGCTTCAAGTGATTTCTTCTGGTTGCCTTCAGAAATCTCTTCTGGAAGCTCACAGAAGTCCCTTCAGGAAGCCTCCAGAAGTCTTTTCTGAATGCCTCCAGATGTTTCTTCTGGCAGCCTCCAGAAGTCTTTTCTGGCCGCTTCAAGTGATTTCTTCTGGTTTCCTTCAGAAGTCTCTTCTGGAAGCCTCCAGAAGTCACTTCTGGAAGCTTGCAGAAGTCTCTTCTGGTAGCTAGCAGAAGTCTTTTCTGAAAGTATTCAGAATTCTCTTCTAAAAGCCTTCAGAAGTCTCTTCCTGAAGCCTGCGTAAGTCTCTTCTGAAAGCCTCCATAAGTCTCTTCTGGAAGCTTGCAGAAGTCTCATCTGGAAGCTTTCTGAAGTCTCTTCTGGAAGCGCTCAGAAATCTCTTTTGAATGCATTAAGAAGTCTCTCCTGGCAGCCTCCAGTGATCTTTCCTGTTTGCCTCCAGAAGTCTCTTCTGGAAGCCTCCAGATGTCTCTACTTGAAGCCTCCAGAAGTCTCTTCTGGAAGCTTGCAGAAGTCTCTTCTGGAAGCTCTCAGAAGTCTTTTCTGGAAGTATCCAGAAGTCTCTTCTGAAAGCCTTCAGAAGTCTCCTCCTGAAGCCTCCATAAGTCTCTTCTGAAAGCCTCCATAAATCTCTTCTGGAATCTTGCAGAAGTATCTTCTAGAAGCTTGCAGAAGTCCCTTCTGGAAGCCTCCAAAAGTCTCATCTGGAAGCCTTAAGAAGTCTCTGCTGGAAGCCTCCAGAAGATTCTTCTTGAAGCCTCCAAAAGTCTCTTCTGGAAGCTTGCAGAAGTCTCTTCTGGAAGCTTGCAGAAGTCTTTTCTGGAAGCTTGCAGAAGTCTTTTGTGGAAGTATCCAGAAGTCCTATCTGAAAGCCTTTAGAAGTCTCTTCCTGAAGTCTCTAGAAGTTTCTTCTGGAAGCCTCCATAAGTCTCTTCGGGAAGCATGCAGAAGTCTTTTCTGGAAGTATCCAGAAGTCTCTTCTGGAAATATCCAGAAGTCTCTTCTGGGAGTATCCAGAAGTCTCTTCTGCAAGCTTCCATAAGTCTCTTCTTGAAGCCTCCAGAAGTCTGTTCTGGAAGTATCCAGAAGTCTCATATGTAAGCTTGCTGAAGTCTCTTCTGGAAGCGTCCAGAAGTCTCTTCTGAAAGTCTTAAGAAGTCTCTTCTGGAAGCCTCCAGAAGTCTTTTCTGGCAGCCTTCAGTGAGCTCTTCTGGTTGCTTCCAGATGTCTCTTCTTGAAGCCGCCAGAAGTCTCTTCTGGAAGCTCGCAGAAGTCTTTTCTGGAAGTATCCAGAAGTCTCTTCTGGAAGCCTCCATAAGTCTCTTCTGGAAGCTTGCAGAAGTCTCTTCTGGTAGCGAGCAGAGGTCTTTTCTGGAAGTATCCTGAAGTCTCTTCTGAAAGCCTTCAGAAGTCTCCTCCTGAAGCCTCCATAAGTCTCTTCTGAAAGCCTCCATAAATCTCTTCTGGAATCCTGCAGAAGTATCTTCTGAAAGTTTGCAGAAGCCCCTTCTGGAAGCCTCCAAAGTCTCATCTGGAAGCCTTAAGAAGTCTCTGCTGGAAGTCTCCAGAAGATTCTTCTTGAAGCCTCCAAAAATCTCTTCTGGAAGCTTGCAGAAGTCTCTTCTGGAAGCTTGCAGAAGTCTTTTCAGGAAGCTTGCAGAAGTTTTTGTGGAAGTATCCAGAAGTCTCTTCTGAAAGCCTTTAGAAGTCTCTTCCTGAAGCCTCTAGAAGTCTCTTCTGGAAGCTTCCAGAAGTCTCTTCTGGAAAATTTCTGAAGTCTCTTCTGGAAGCCTCCAGAAGTCTCTTCTTAAAGTCTTCAGAAGTCTCTCCTGGATGCCTCCAGAAGTCTCTTCTGAAAGCCTTAAGAAGTCTCTTCTTGAAACCTCCAGAAGTCTCTTCTGGAAGCTCGCAAAAGTCTTTTTCTGGAAGTATCCAGAAGTCTCTACTGAAAGCCTTCAGAAGTCTCTTCCTGAAGCTTCTAGAAGTCTCTTCTGGAAGCCTCCATAAGTCTCTCCTGGAAACTTTTAGAAGTCTCATCTGTAAGCTTTCTGAAGTCTCTTCTGGAAGCGTCCAGAAGTCTCTTCTGGAAGCTTGCAGAAGTCTGTTCTGGTAGCTAGCAGAAGTCTTTTCTGGAAGTATCCTGAAGTCTCTTCTGAAAGCTTTCAGAAGTCTCTTCCTGAAGCCTCCATAAGTCTCTTCTGAAAGCCTCCATAAATCTCTTCTGGAATCCTGCAGAAGTATCTTCTGGAAACTTGCAGAAGCCCCTTCTGGAAGCCTCCAAAAGTCTCATCTGGAAGCCTTAAAAAGTCCCTGCTGGAAGTCTCCAGAAGATTCTTCTTGAAGCCTCCAAAAATATCTTCTGGAAGCTTGCAGAAGTCTCTTCTGGAAGCTTGCAGAAGTCTTTTCTGGAAGCTTGCAGAAGTTTTTTGTGGAAGTATCCAGAAGTCTCTTCTGAAAGCCTTTAGAAGTCTCTTCCTGAAGCCTCTAGAAGTCTCTTCTGGAAGCGTCCAGAAGTCTCTTCTGAAAGCCTTAAGAAGTCTCTTCTTGAAACCTCCAGAAGTCTCTTCTGGAAGCTCGCAAAAGTCTTTTCTGGAAGTATCCAGAAGTCTCTTCTGAAAGCCTTCAGAAGTCTCTTCCTGAAGCTTCTAGAAGTCTCTTCTGGAAGCCTCCATAAGTCTCTTCTTTTTTTTTATAGTAGGGTACAAAAAGCTTCAAAAGCCTGGCCTGTTGTGTGTTGGCACGATGTGGGACTCACGTAAGGCGTGCTTAACCACTAAAAAACTTTCCCTATTGCTCCTGTGCCTCGATCCCCCCCGGAACTACATCAGGCAACTTCATCGGGGGAGGGCTGTGCTCATGCACTTCTATGCTCATGCACTTCTTCAATCTCAGCCTCTAACTGTTCTGCTAGTTCGCTGTTGGAGCGTTTTGCCCAATTGGTGGTTGAACATCTCGCCGGGACTTTGGACAGCTTTCTGTGCGACGACGCATACTTCCCTTGGGCTGGCCTCGCGTCAGAGCTCTGTTGATCTTCTACTGGACGCTCATGTGCACTTCGTTGCTCTACGACGACTCGTTCTCCGCTGCTGCTGTTCGAGCTCTCCTTGTTGACCAGTTGGATGCCGAGGTCGGTCCAGCGATTCCGGTTGGAGAATGACTTCCGGTGCACTGGCGCCCAGGCGACCCAAAACTGGTTTGTGACGATCGATGCTACTCGGCTTAGTCCCCGACGGTGGAGCTAGCCTACTCCGGCTACGCGCTTCTTCATGATTCGATACTGGCCGGTGGAGTGCCGAAGTCGGTCCAGCGATTCCGGTTGGAGGATGGCTTCCGGTGCACTGGCGCTCCGACGACTCAAGCCGGTGATACGCTACGTACTACTCAGAGTAGTCCCCGGCGGTGGATCTATCCTACTCCGACGAAGATTTCACCGGCGGCGGAAGATCTCCCGAACCGATGCTATCCGGACAGATGCCGAGGTCGGTCCTGCGATTCCGGTGGAAGGAAACTTCCGGTTCACAGGCGCCCCGACGACCATTTGCCGGTGCTATTTCGCGAATTACTCAGCTGGACCCCGGCGGTGGACTCAGCCTACTCCGACTCGACGTTGGTTGGCCAAGTGCCAGGGTCGGTTCTGCAATTCCGGTTGGAGGATGGCTTCCGGTTTGCAGGCGCCCCGACGACTATTAACCGATACTACGCTACGCCCGCTCTACTCGGTCTAGTCCCCGACGGAGGATCTAGCCTACTCCGATCGCGACCCGGAGCTCTCTGGTCTTCACGCCATCTCCTTTGCAGCAACGACATAATCGCCGTTATTCCCCTGTTCACTGCTTTCCAGGTGCTTTCATGCTGGCACATGTTCTGCACGATGTTGTCCGGATTTCGGACGTTTGCGGTTTCTGGCATCATCTCGCTTCGTATATCCGTGAATCGAGGGCAGTCGAATATAACGTGCTCCGGTGTCTCCTTGATATTTGGACAGGCCGGACAATGTGGAGATTCTGCGTGTCCGAATCTGTGCAGATATTTCCGGAAGCATCCATGGCCTGACAGAAACTGGGTCAGGAAGAAGTTAACTTCTCCATGTTTTCTGGTCGTCCACACCGGCACGTTAGGAATGAGCCTGTGGGTTCACCTTCCTTTCTCCGAGTTATCCCACTCCTGCTGCCACCTGGCCATTGTGTCCAACCTAATGGTATTCCTCACATTCCTGGTGTCCCTTTGCTGGTAACATGCGATGTCCTCAGCCAGAGTGATGCAGATGGGGATCATTCCGGCGATAACGCACACTGCCTCCGATGATATAGTGCGGTAGGCACTCGCAACCCGTATAGCCATGAGCCGGAACGTACCTGCCAGCTTATCTCGATTACGTTTGGTTCCCAATGCTGCAGCCCAAGCCGGGACTCCATACCATATAGACGATGATACGGTCGCTAGAAGACGCCTCGTGCTGCTTCTTGGTCCTCCAATGTTGGGCATGATCCTGGCTACTGTGTTAGCAGCTTTCGCTGCCTTTTCGCAGGCATAGTCTACGTGGCTGTTGAAGTTTAGCCTGTCGTCGACCATTACTCCGAGATGCTTTAGAGAGCGCTTCAATGGGATTGCGTGCCCTCCAACATTGATTTCCAACTGCTGTACCGCCTTGCAGTTGCTGACCAGCACCACCTCCGTTTTATGATGAGCCAACTGCAGCTTGACTCCAGTCATCCACGATTCGATGGTGTCTAGCGATTCCGCCGTCAGCATCTCTACCTCCTCCGCAGTCTCACCAGTTATCGCAAGAACGACGTCATCTGCGAACCCTAAGATCTCGACTCCATTTGGCAGTGACAAGGTTAGCACTCCATCGTACATCATGTTCCACAATGTTGGACCAAGTATGGATCCTTGTGGAACTCCCGCCGTGACTTCAATTGACATCCGTCCCTGGTTTGTGTCGTAGACCAGTACCCGGTTCTGAAAGTAACTTTGCAGAACTTTACACAGATATCCTGGAACCCGCATTCTGTGTAGGGCTGCGGCGATAGCCTCCCAACTGGCACTGTTGAACGCGTTCTTGACGTCTATTGTTACCACTGCGCAGTATCGATTGCCTCTCCTCTTCTGCTTGGACGCTTTCTCCGCGCACGCGATGACTGCCCGAATAGCATCCACCGTCGAAGTCTTTTTACGGAATCCGAACTGCCTTTTCGACAATCCGTTCACGCCTTCCGTGCAGATCTGCACGCGTCTTCTGGCTCTTAAGCAGGCTGCGCGAAGGGTGCTGAGTCTGTCGTTCCACCAGTATGCAGGACGCCGTTGATTCCTTGGCTCCAATTTTCTCGGCATAGTTGCGTCACACGCTCTCGCCAACGCTTCTGTCAGCTC
Organism: Aedes aegypti; assembly: GCF_002204515.2. NCBI lineage: Eukaryota > Metazoa > Arthropoda > Insecta > Diptera > Culicidae > Aedes > Aedes aegypti. The sequence goes on from NC_035107.1 coordinate 273,881,143, forward strand.
TCCTGCATCCATGTTTGGAGCGTCGCTTACTGCTCGGAGTGCTTCGACGAAAAGAACCTAATCGAAATGCTTCGTCTTCCACCTTCGTTCTCCATTCCTCCTCTGCCATACTGAACAACTTCTCTGGCCAACGCAGTAGTGGATCGCCTGATGGTCACTGTGGGTGTATTCTTCGCTAACTCTCCAATACATATTGGTGATCAGCGACGGGCTGCAAAAGGTCACGTCTATGATGGATTCCCTACCGTTTTTGCGAAATGTGCTAGCGAGACCGTCGTTGCACAGCCTTACATCGAGCTTCGCTAGAGCTTCAAGCAAACTGTAGCCTCTCGCGTTTGTCAGTCTACTACCCCACTCCACGGCCCACGTTTTGAAGTCTCCTGCGATTATTACCGGCGTTCGACCGATCAGCTTGTCGGTTAGCACATCCAACATCTGGGTGTACTGCTCCAGTGTCCATCTCGGGGGGGCGTAACAGCTACACACGAGGATTTCGTTAATTTTAACGATCACGAAGCCCTCGTATGAGCGTTCGACTACTTCTTGGATAGGGAATTGGCCCATTACTTGAATAGCCGTCGTCTCTGCTCTGTCTGCTACCCAATTGCCGTTTTCGGGAGGAACTCGATACGGTTCTGCAATGATCGCAATGTCGCACTTTGTTTCTGTTGTCAACTGCCACAACAGTTGTTGTGCGGCGTCGCAATGATTGAGGTTCACCTGCGTTATCTCCATCATCATTACTGCCCTGCCTTCGCCTTCTGATATTTGAGGCACTTGAAGCCACCCGTCGTATGGGCGTTACATTCCTCCACCTTACACAGCATGCACCTAGGTGTATTCAGGCAGTCCCTGCCAACGTGACCTTTTTCACCACATTTCCTGCAGTGTTCGGACCTGTCCGGGCCTTTGCAGTTTATTGCCCGGTGGCCGAAATCCATGCATTTGAAGCTTCTCTCCACCGGATTTGTCTACCGAGGGATCAGTTTCAGCGGGCAAACCGACCATCCCACCTTGATATTACCAGCCTCGACGAGTTTTTTGGCTGCTGCGACTGGTAATCGGATCGTCGCTATTTGCATACATCCGTAAGCTCTCCTCAGCCGGATGGACTGCGGTGCTTCTTCCAGGTTGCATTGAGATAACAGTGCATCCCTCACGTCGTCTTCTGTTGTGATCTCGTCCAGTTCTCTGCATTCGATCACTGCCTCCTGGGATAAGGCTCTCACGCTTGCCTCGTTGCCCAGCGACTTCGCGACGAGCTCTCGGCAGGCCGAACTCTTGATCAACGGATCTTTTATAAGCTCGAAGAGCATGTCACCTTTCTGGGTGCGCCTGGTTATCACCACGTTTTCACCCAGCTCCTTAAGCTTTGGGTCCTCCCTCACTCTCCTGAGAATCGCCGAGTAGCTTGTCTTGTCGCTTGCCTCAATGACAAGAGCATCGCCCCTGAACCTCTCGCGAGGTGACCGTCGCTTTTCTTTCTTCTTCGCAAAAAAAGGAACTTTTTGCCGCTTCCTCTCCTTACGAGCTGTATTCTTCTCCATTTGACCTTTCACGGTGCGCCATTCACTGCCGATCTGCTCACTGACGCACTCATTGTCGCTTCTCTGCTTTTTGGGATCTTCCTCCTCTCCTGGTGTATCCCTCGTTCTTTTTTCCGAGCGGGTGGTCGGATTGCTCCTAGGCGTCTCCTGTGCAACGGCTGTTGCATTCACCGAAGTTAATGCTTTTTCTGCTTTTTCCGCTCTACTCCGCAATTCCTTCTGTCCGCGTTCTGCGGCTGTAACGGAAGACTTGATGCTTGTGACCAGCTGCTTGATTCTGAGGTGGACGTTGTTTTTTGTCTTGACGAACTCATAGAGTTCATTGACCTTCCTTTTTACTTCCGACAGCTCCGACTCCTCATGCTGCCTGTCGTCTTGAGCGGTGCTACTCCCCGATTTTGGTGTGAGCACTTGACTCAGGAAGCCTGCATCCCGCTGGTTTCCCGGTGGTTCACTCGGTGTGCTGCTTCTGCTAGTGCTGGCTGCTACCGTCTGCGGTATCACTGGTGATCTCTGCATCTTTCCGCTTCTTGCGAATACTATCGCGTCTTCGTTCCCTCCACTAGATTCTCCATCCAAATCGATTATTTGCTCCATTCGATTGGGTCCCCCCTTCGGGCCGCTATCTCTACTCGTTGTAAATAGTCGCCTCTCGTGATCCCATGGTTGTCTATGCAAGCAGGGAGGCCATGTTAGGGTTGACACAATCCTTCATGGGGGTTGTGTTCAGAGCCGGATCGGCGTAAGTCAGGAATGTTACATCTGAGCCTACTACTCACCGAGGTTGGTGACGAGTTTCGAACGTACACGAAGGCCTGCCAAGGTTTTATCAGGACGGAGGCAGTTTCCTCATAGTCCTATTCGCCGTTTCAAGTTGGTGTCACCCTTCCTTACTCAGGGAACAGTAGAGTACGCTGCCAGCCCACGACTGTTAGTCGACGTATCCAATCCGTAATCCGTGTCCTGTCCGTTGTTCTGCGTTGTGACCAGTATACCATAATCAGGATTTTACTGGCATCCATCCGGATGTGCCGGTTGGCACTCCATAGGGCTAAGCTACTTTGAAAGCGGTACCAGGTCGCTTGTTCAGGGTTACTTGCAGATATATGGTTTTTTGTAGAGATTCACCAGAGCCCACTGATGAACCCCCGCCACATCCTAGGTAGACCATGCTTGAGGCTCTGGTCAGATGGACCAGACGCTCGGTCACCTACCGAAGGAAGTACTAAAGGTGGTATTCCATACGGCTGTATGTACGAGTTTCGCTTGGAAAGGGTAAAAATCCCAAGCTCCCACCTGGCACCTCCTCACTCTAGCTGATGTCAGAAGGACAACAGTGCCCAGGTTGCACTACCAGCTAAGTACGCAACCCTTAGCTGGCGGTCTTTGTCATCGTTAGACCCGTGGAAGCGTGAGGTAGGGGCTTGTGAGGACCAGAGCTATATTGGACGCTCCTTCCTGGTTGTCGACTCACCATATTGCAACCCCCATAAGTCTCTTCTGGAAGCTTTTAGAAGTCTCATATGTAAGCTTTCTGAAGTCTCTTCTGGAAGCGTCCAGAAGTCTCTTCTGAAAGTCTTAAGAAGTCTCTTCTGGAAGCCTCCTGAAGTCTCTTCTAGCAGCCTCCAGTGAGCTCTTCTGGTTGCCTTCAGATGTCTCTTCTTGAAGCTTCCAGAAGTCTCTTCTGGAAGCTTGCAGAAGTCTCTTCTGGAAGCTCGCAGAAGACTTTTCTGGAAGTATCCAGAAGTCTCTTCTGAAAGCCTTAAGAAGTCTCCTCTTGAAACCTCCAGAAGTCTCTTCTGGAAGCGTAAGAAGTCTCTTTTGGCTGTCTTGTGCATACGATAATATTCGAACAAATCAATCATCAATAATTCCTGATGACCGTCATTTCCAACATTTCACGCAGAAAATCGTCCAACAAAATCCGCCTCTCGAAACCATCCAAGCGGGAATGATTCACATGGACGCAAATGGGCGATTCGGGAGACCGTTCGCTTCTCGTTCCACTGCAGAAGTCATTTACATTTTTCACACGATTCGCACCTAGGGAATGGTAGTAGTGATTGTAGGTACAAGGCAGAACCAACAACCAAGAGAGCCCAGATAGAGCCGCATTCTGCGCCCCGATGGATCCGATCGGCAGGAAAACGGAAGCGCTGCTGGGCAGGATATCAGATAACTCTGGTTTATCTGCTGGAAGCGCCGGGTGCCGTAATGCTAAAAAGCGGTGTTTTCCACGACGACGACGACGATGCGAATGGCGATGGCGTGGTGTGCAATTTGTGTACGCACCAGTTGGTCGGCGGAGATATGGTACGACACTGACGCCAAACACTAGGGCGGTTCAAAATTTAACTTCTAAAAGACTCATCTGGATATATCCAGAAGAGACGACAGGATTCTTTCAGAAGAGACTTTTGGAAACTTGAAGATGACTCTCATGGATACTTCCAGAAGAAACTTCTGGATACTTTCAGAAGAAACGCATTGATCATCGTCGAAAATAATTAAAATTTCACAGAACGCTATCTTCACGGTGATCTGTTTTTTTTTTTTGTTAAATTTTGAACCACCCTACTGAACACAGCGAGCTTGGATGAGTGTAGCGCTTCTAGAACGACAAACGACGATGAAATGGGAGGCGCTTTGCTGCTTTGGGATTCAGAGGAATCGTGCGAATTTATACGGGGTTGATATATTTGTTTTATAATCCACGGTCCTATCATAAATTCACATTTCTTGAAACAAGTTGCCGTGCAACGTTCTTCGACACGGTGCACAGTGCTTCGAACGTATGGCACTTGAGGACAAAAGTCAGAACTGGATGTTTTATGCGGTTTTGCCCTACAAAGTTGAGGAGAAAGTCGTTATACACAAAAAATCTCATTATTGGCATGAATGACACATATCACATCAGTAATGGCATAAGTGGCTTATACGTCACGTTTTACATTTAACACCAACAGTGCTCGATTTTCAATAAATGTTTTAAATAAAAACGCATGAAAAAGTATTTGAGTCCTTTGCATAAACGATGTATGTGGTATGCGTAAATGTAAAAGTGTCTCAATAACCAAATTTTTATAAACATACAGCCTTCCATGAATAACCGATCTAGTGGGTCACCGAATTCCGTGAAAATTTGCTATTTTGTTCCTTATCCAAAATAAGGATACACGTGTTTTTGGATTTTTTGATTAGGGTGACCATTTCCGAAATAGAATAACCAGAAAAATCGCGATTTTGCTTTATTTTTATTTTTCTAAAAATTAAAAATTTTGAACCGTTCGACCGATTTTCAATCTTTTTGGACGAAATGAAAGCTAAAGATTTTATCTTTTCAGGAAAAAATATGAAACTTCACAAAAATTATTTTTGAGATGAGCAATTCTCGCTGAAACCAGGCCGCCATCGGCACCCATCGTTAGAATTCCAATTTTATGTCTCTGATCGCTAGCTTTCGATAAAACTTAAGGGTGGTTCTTTTTGTTTTCTCAAATTGGTGGACCCCTCGTACGCCAGCTAGCTAAACAGTTTGCAAAAAAAGCCCATTTTTTGATAAATCTTGGGTATTTCTTCACGTGATATGTCTCATATTTCCCTTGGAACACATACCAAACTTAATGGCATCGTATAGAGAAAGGATATAGCTTTCATTTGAAGTTAAAAAAAATCCGGCGGCCATTTTGAATTTGGCCGCCATTTTGAATTTTGTTAGAAAAATCGTTTTTTCACCATTAGCGCACCGCTCGTTTTGAATTCTGAGATCACCATCAGAAAGCTGAGGAAAAATTGCGTAAGATAGGCTACAGAAACTAGGTGTGCAATGGTATTTACCCTATGAAATGAACGATTTTCTAAAACATGTTCCACGATTTTGACGTATATGGCGAGTGCAATCAATGCAAACATCATCAACAAAGATACAAGTTTTCAATAGTTGGTGTATTTTTCGAGTCAGATGAAGAATAGGAGTATTATTTTGAGTGATAAAATCTGGCGGCCATCTTGGATTTTGACGCCATCTTGATTTTGACTTGTAGAATGAATTTTTCACCTTGATAACACTCAGCATGTCGAATTTAGAGGTTACCAATAAAAACAAGGTTACGTATACTCTTCTTCTTATTATTCTTTATTTTCCTGACGTTACGTCCCTAGTGGAACCGAGCCTGATACTCAGCTTTATTAGTTATAAATACAGGTTATTAAATAGGAATTTTCTTTTATAATACGATTTTTAATAACAGAATATTTCTTCGACATATCTTTGATTTCAGTTATTATGAATAAATAAATTTAATGAATAAAAACCGTCCAAAAACATTGATTGAAATAAACAAATTTTTTTTTTACCATATGCTTTTTTGTCATCGAATGAAGTTTATAAATTGTGCGTTGGGACATTAGTAAGTTTTGTGGTAATATCTGTAGTTTTAACGTAAAACATTTCCAAAAGTGCATTAATTTAGAATGGAAATCTTAAATTTTTAAGCAAAAAAAATCCTTGATTTTCTGAATCATAAAGTATTGTTTTTACTAACACCCAACATGCATGTGAAAAATAGCGAAATTGAAAGGTGAGAAGCAGGCTTTGTTCTAATGTGGACGTAATGCCGAAACTCAGGTGAATCATTTTGAGTTTGGAAAATCTGGTGGCCATCTTGGATTTCGACGCCATCTTAGTTTTTAGCAGTAGAATGATTTTTTACCATCTCAGCGCTCTTCATGTTTAATTAATTAAAGATCTCCGTTAAAAAACAAACAGATTCTTTATTTCTTATCTTATTTTAGCTGTTCAACAGATTGTTCATTTCTATCAATGGTTTTAGACCAAATAAATGAAAGAATTAATGCTATTTTTCAACTCGCAGATATGCAGAACAATCATTCAGGTGGCAAATAAGCGTTAAAAAAATCTACTGGTTAATTAATTTTTGAAGCTTAGGGGCTGGCTCTATTCCAGTAGGGACGTAACGTCAGGAAAAAGAAGAACAAGAAGAATAGTAAGTGTAACGGTGGCATTAAAATTCAACATGTTGAGTGTTATCAAGGTGAAAACTCATTCTACTACTTAAAACCAAGATGGCGTCAAAATCCAAGATGGCCGCCAGATTTTTTCACTCAAAATAATACTCCTATTCTTCATCTGACTCTAAAAATACACCAACTATTGAAAACTTGTATCTTTGTTGTACAAAAAATGATGTTTGCATTGATTGCACTCGCCATATACGTCAAAATCGTGGAACATGTTTTAGAAAATCGTTCTTTTCATAGGGTAAATACCATTGCACACCTAGTTTCTGTAGCCTATCTTACGCAATTTTTCCTCAGCTTTCTGATGGTGATCTCAGAATTCAAAACGAGCGGTGCGCTAATGGTGAAAAAACGATTTTTCTAACAAAATTCAAGATGGTGGCCAAATTCAAAATGGCCGCCGGATTTTTTTTAACTTCAAATGAAAGCTATATCCTTTCTCTATACGATGCCATTAAGTTTGGTATGTGTTCCAAGGGAAATATGAGACATATCACGTGAAGAAATACCTAAGATTTATCAAAAAATGGGCTTTTTTGCAAACTGTTTAGCTAGCTGGCGTACGAGGGGTCCACCAATTTGAGAAAACAAAAAGAACCACCCTTAAGTTTTATCGAAAGCTAGCGATCAGAGACATAAAATTGGAATTCTAACGATGGGTGCCGATGGCGGCCTGGTTTCAGCGAGAATTGCTCAGATATATTTTTTTGAAAATAAAAAATCAGTCATTTCCATCGGCACACACTGTAGGTCTCAGCGAATTAGATTTTTTATATTTAAAATAATTATAACTTTTGAACAGCTCGATTTCCAATCTTTTTTTCATTGAATGAAAGCTTAAGATTTCATCTTTTTAGAAAAACATATAAAATTTGAAAAAATATTTTTTTACATTAAAACAAATGAAAATTTCAAAAAACATTTAAATATTTTTTCAGATATTTTAGTTTATTTTTTTAATTTTATCTGAAAAATTTAAGTCTTAAGCATTCATTTCATAAAAAAGATTGAAAATCGGTAAAGCTGTTCAAAAGTTATGTTTTTTTTTGAAAAATGAAAAATCTAATGCGCTGAGACCTACAGTGTGTGCCGATGAAAAATGACTGATTTTTTATTTTCAAAAAAATATGTCTCAAAAAATAAAAATTTAACATTGCTGAAAATTTGATAGTAAACGTAAAATTTTCTGAACTTTCAAGAAAAAATGAAAACAACAATAGCCCCTTTGGTCGCGAAGCCTTCAAAACACGAAAAAACGGAAATTATTGATTTTATTCCATGTAAAAAAAAAAAAAAATTGTGTAGTTTCATATTTTTTCTGAAAATTCAAAATCTTTAGCTTTTATTTCGTCTAAAAAGATTGAAAATCGGTCGAACGGTTCAAAAGTTATAATTAAAAAAAAAATAACAAAATCGCGCTTTTTCTGGACACCCTTTTTCGGAAATGGTCACCCTAATCAAAAAATCCAAAAACACGTGTATCCTTATTTTGGATAAGGAACAAAATAGCAAATTTTCACAGAATTCGGTGACCCACTAGATCGGTTATTCATGGGATGGCTGCATATTAAAGCACGAATTATTCCAACGACTTAAGTCAAACACAATAAAAAAGGTTAAATAAAATTTATTTTTATTAGCAATACAATTCATTTACCAGCTATTAATTTTCCAAAAACATATCAATCGAGTCATTATCTTCTTTTCGACAAAGAAATTTGAAATGTCGTGGGTTTCTGTTTGATGATTATTAGAAACAATTCGATACATAGGCTACGCACGCGAGATCTTCAGGTTCATTATTGTTGATAAGATATATATAGGATTTTCTTGAACATTCATTAAACGGTATGAGAGGCCCATGCCCATGCCAGCCTTTACAGACGAATTCGAAAACTCTGCATCGTCAATTTTCTGTTTGCGCGGAAGCAAAACTGGCTTTGCTAATCAGTCGGAGTTTTGCTTCACAAAAATATCGTATGATCTTCTATATTTAGCCCATTTTTTGTGTATTTTGCAGCAACAAAATTTGATAAACGTATTTAGCTTGTTTTCAAATATCTGGGAGAAAGAATAAGTGCTATAACAACCGTACATGAAATCCACAACATGATTTTTTCGAATACGTAGATTGGCAAAATACCATTGCTTGAAACAATCTTTATTGATGATTGTGGCAGCATAACCTAAAAATCATAAAATGACATACAATCGGCAAACATATGCAGCTTGAATTACTTTCAGAATTTGAAAAATACTTCAAATTTTATTTTAAAGTGGATTTCAGAATGGTACTTTGAGGTACTTTTTTGTATGGGCTAGAAGAAGATAGGAGTTTTAATTTTCTTCTGTATTATAAAGCTTATTGTTCAGAAGCATTTTTTTCTACAATTTTTAAAATATATCATATAAAATTAAACGGAATGACTCCTACTTACTTGTTTCAACACGATCCTTAACGACTTTTACTTTAAAAATGTGATTAGTATGGGAATAAGGCGAATTAAAAAAGGATTGGATTCACACTAAAACAATGAATTATATATAACGATGAAACAACTTGTCAACACGTGGTGCTTTGGTTTGTTTTGATAAGCGCACGAACTTTCTAGTATCTGTATAACACGCTCAAAACATATGTCAACATCATGGCCTACTTGATTCTTTCGAATATGAAAGTTGATTTTTTGACTTTTGTCCAAGGGACGAAGTGCGCTGTAAATTTCAACGAAGGATAACATTGGAGGCTGTAAAGTATGCTCTATTGCATTTGATAGTTAACGCGACGAAACGGCATTTCTTCGATTAAGTTCTCTATTGCATGCGACAGTCCTTCTTAAATTTCCTTTTAACATGGTTCCAGATTTATGAAACAAATCTATACTACACTCGTATCCATTCACTGCATTGCATTCGCTTTGTTTTACTAATTAACGGAAATTTGTGCCAAGGATAACCTGTCCCCGACACTAATGCCGTTTGCATGAACTCGCGCAGATCCAACGGAGAATACGGTCTTCAGTGGACGAATATCGTCTTCTAGTCCAAGCCTTTGTTTTGTTGACCCCTAGTCTGGCGTGTATTTTCACGTCTGACTTACTTGAGTGTCCTCAGGGATGTCAAAAATCTTTGTTTGCGGATGACACAGGCCTCTCCGACAAAGGACGAAGCCTACGTGTCATCTGTAGTAGATGTTGTCACGATGAGAGGGGTTCCAATAAATTGGTCAGATAAAGTTAAGTATCTAGGGATCATGCTAGATAAAAATTTGAATTTCAAAAATCATGTTGAGGGCATTCAAACCAAATGTCACTAATTTTTAAAATATCTTTATTCTCTCATTGATAAAACATCAAAACTTTGTCTTAAGAACAAGCTTTTGATCTTCAAACAAATTTTCAGACCAGCCATGCTGTATGCTGTACCTATATGGACTAGCTGTTGTTATACCAGGAAGAAAGCTCTGCAGAGAATTAAAAATAAAATTTTGGAAATGATTATGCAGCTTTCTCCCTGATAAATTATCAATAAGTTACGTAGAATATCCAATGTTGAAACATTGGCACAATTGTTTTCGGCTTCGATATGAAACAACTGCCTGACCAGAACGAACCCAACCCGTGTTACGACATCCACCCATCCACCTCGCCTGATTAAGTCAAAATTTAAAGCCCACTAACCCCAACACGGTGCTTAACCGGAATCATACGGCAGTGACCTGAGGAGCGACCGTTATCAACCATGGAACCGCACCGAGAAAGGACTAGGTACTACACCAGCAATGTCCGCAGTCAACCTTAATTAAGGACCACCTGGCATGACCGCAACGACGACGAATATGCGGTGGTTTCTCGCTCCACACTTGCCACGAAAACACTCGCTCTTCCGCTCCAACAAGCCTACGAATGCCAAGACCTGATCTAATGGAAGAAACAAGATTAAAATAACAAAAATTCTAACAGAAATTGAACCAAATGAAACGAAAATATTACAAATATCTTAATAATTATAACAGAATTATTAAAAAGTGTGATATACAATGTGATAATAAACCAAATATTGATATAAATCCGTTATAGAAATAGAACATTTTAAAAACAAAGCCATCTTGATAACAACAAAACCACATAAATTTCTTATATTTCTAGCATTTGCTGTTAGAAATGTGTTATAATCAGATTGTGGTCGGGAATCGTTCCGGAGACAGGTGCACTGCGGCTGCCTTGCGGTGCGAGATCCGTATCCCCTTGCTCGAGTGTCGCCATATCAGATTACACGTTGTTCCCTGCGTTTGCGAATGTCTTTGCGATTGTGGCGAGCAAACTTCGATTACCGGAAATGACTTTCGAGCTCGTGAGCACGCATTACCGGCAGGGTATGCGATATTTCTAATGATGCTAGTGTATTGTGGAGTTCCACCTTCACCAGTCTTGGGTGATACTTCTTCAGTTTCTCCGAACGTTTAGGTCCTTTTCTACTGCATACAGTTAACGTATCCGTGGTCTCCCACGAAGTCGCCTACTTCTATTTAGAACCCTGCTGAATATTATTTCCGCAGTTCTTTCTTCTGATATTCGCACTAGAGATGGGCAACTCACTTAGAAATCGTTCAAAAGAGCCGACTATCAAAAATGAGTGAACGAATCACGATTCTTTTCAAAAGAGTCACGATTTTCTAGCACTGTTATTTTTGGAATGGAGTTTGAAAATCACCAGGGATGACATTTTGCAGCTGTAATTATCATAATCAAATGCATTAACCATGTATAAATATCTGAAGTAGTTTCGTATATAAAAAATAAATCAGTTTAAAATCGTCATGTTATGTTTGTTTTATTTTCATGATTTATTTTTCTTTTTTTTTGTCACTGAATCGATCAAAAGAGTCGATTCACTTTTGTGAGTGAGTCACCTACTGTTCGCTCCTTATATTGGACCAATTTGCCCATCTCCAATTCGCACTAAGTGACCAGCTCACTGAAGTCTGTCGTATTCCACACGCTTGATAACATTCGCATATTTATACACTTGATACACGTGATTGCCTTGAAATCAATAAACAGATGAGCAGTTCCACGCCGTTTCGCAAACCCGATTATTTGTGTATTTTTTGAATCGCCTGAAAATTTGCACACAGATTCTTTATGACCAAAAATGCCATTATGCACTTTCAGACCGCCATTTTGAACCTCGCCTTATTTTTGAGAAGGGCGTATCGGAAAATGCATGGCAAATCTTTAAAAAACTGTAACTCGAAAACGGTTTGTCCGATCGATTTTCGATCTTCTACAAAGTTGTAGGTATTGCTTAGGACTATTATATAATATGGAGAAAAATATGCACGGTAAAAAAAAGTTACAGATTATTTTTTATTTCAAAATTATAAAATGATTTTCTCCAGAAACACAGTTTCGATTTATTTTATTTTTGGATATGTTTTAGGAGACAACTAATGTGATTTATTGCAAAATGTTTCAAAATGGAAGAATTATGGACAAAAAAGCAACGTTTTTTTTTAAATTACAGATTTTGAAAAAAATCGAAATGGAGGAAAACAATATTTTTTTATGTGATTATTTGAGAGTACAGAAAAATTGCAATTGAAAAGTTCTTAAGTAAATTTTTTCTAGGTTGCATCAATTTCGAGATATACTCATATTTATATAATTTTTTTTTTCGAGTTTGATTTTGCTCAAACCACCGGTGGGCGGAACCAAATGTTCGACGAACCGATCGTACCGTCTGTAGGGATGTTGCACGAACACCGACGTCATCATGTCAAATTGAAGCTTCGACGTCCCATGAACTGCCGATGCAGATGGGTGGAAAGTCAAAATGCTTGAATTTACGCAACGTCGGTGCCATAGTGATCTATCAAATGCACGCTCTTGAGCTGTTTCTATATATTTCACTATCGTTTCCAACTACAGTAATTTCTCGATTATATCACGGACCCAAAATTTTTTGGCGTGATATGCCGAAGCGTGATATAATGAAAATGTATTTTCTGCCATATAATTTTCATCAAAATCTGAGCTTTGTATTGCAGAAATGAAGCTAATGAAACGAAAAGCACGTAAGGCATGGGCCAAATGAATACATGTTGCTTGTTTAGAGTTGTTTTTCAATGTAAAATGTATGAATTTTATATAATTATTGTGGCGTGATTAAATCGAACAGAAAACCGTGCTAAAATCGAGAGGGATATAATGAAGCGTTATTAAAACGAGCAGTGATAAAATCGAGAAACTACTGTATCTCTAACCGTTTTCTTTAGCAAATTCAGCGAGGATTATTTAATTATTCCTCAACCAATTTCTCCAGAAATATCTTCAGTGAATCCATCTGCAGTTTCACCTGTGATTCAATAAATCCATCCATGGATTGTACCTGGATTTGTACTACAGGGATTCCATCAGGAATTTTACCAGGAATTTCTCCAGGTAATCCTTTAGGAATTCTTCCAAAACTGCTTCATGATTCCACCAGGTTTTCTTCCAGAAATTTAATCAACATTTTGTCCAGTGATTTAACAAAAAAATCCTGTAAGAATTCCTTTATAGATGCCTTCCGAAAGTTCACCTGGAATTCCTCATGGGATTCTATCAGGAGTTTCTACAGGGATTCCATCAGTGATTCCTTTGAGAATCAGGAGTTCTTCTTCTTCTTGGTGTTACGTCCTCACTGGGACAGAGCCTGTTTCTCAGCTCAGAGTGCAATAGGCATTTCCACAGTTATTGACTGAGAACTTCCTTTGCCAAAGTTGCCATTTTCGAATTCATATATCGTGTGGCAGGTACGATGATACTCTATGCCCAGGGAAGTTAAGGAAATTTCCATTACGAAAAGATCCTGGACCGACCGGAAATTTAAACCAGAAACCTTCAGCAAGGTTTTGCTTTGTAGCCGCAGATTCTGATCACACGGCTTACAAAGGCCTCTAGAATCAGGAGTTATTGTAGAGAATTAAACACGATTACATCCAGGCATTCCACCAGGAGAACTTCTAAAGATTCAATCATAAATTTCACGGAGGTTTCTTTCAGCAGTTCCTTCAGGGTTTTATCAGGACTAGCTCTAGGGATTCCTTCGGAAGTTCCTCTCTGGATTCCATCGGAAGTTTCTTTAGGAATTCCATCAAGAATTCTTCTGGGGGTTTCATCAGATGTTCGTCTAGGGATTCCATCAGGAATTCTTCAGGAATTCCGTCTGGAATTCCTCCAGATATTCGATCAGGTGTTCTTTCAGGGATTGAACCTGGAACTCAACTAGGGATTTCATCAGAAGTTTCTCCTGGGATTCTATCAGGAGATATTTCAGAGATTCCACCTGGAATTCCTCCATGGACTCCGTCCATCGTTGCTCTAGGGATTCTATCAGGAGTTCTTCTCGGGATTTTAACAGAAATTCCTCCAATGATTCCATCCAGAGTTCCTTCAAGAATATCTTTACAAATTCTTCCGAAGATTCATTCAGGACTTCCCCCAGGGATTTCATCAGGAGCTCCTGTAGTGATTCTATCGAGAGTACCTTTAGGGCTTCCGGAGATTTCATCAGGAGTGGAAAGTCAAAATGCGTTCTGATCCTCCAGGGATTCCATCAAGAGTTCCTTCTGAAATTTCACCCGGAATTCTTCAAGAGATCAAATCAGATGTTCCTCGAGGAATCCCATCAATGTTTCTTCTAGAAATATCAGGAGTTCTAACCGGAAACTTATAAGGAATTCTTCGAGGGATTTCATCAGGAGTCGCTTCAATGATTAGGAGTTCCTTGAAGAATATCTATAGATAGGAGTTCTTCCAAGGATTCCATCAGGAGTTCTTATAGGGATACTATCTGGAATACCTTAGGGCTTCTATTAGAGTTCTTCTGGGGATTGCATCAGGAGTTCCTCCAGAGTTCTATCAGAGATTCCACCTGAATTGCCTCCAAGGATTAAATCAGGATTTCCTCTAGAGATCATATCAGGAATTCCTTGAGGAATTTCATCAGGACTCCTTCTAGGGATATCATAAGGAAATTTCTAGGGATTCTTACAGAAGTTCCATCGGAGATTCCTCCAGGGATTACATCAGAAGTTCATTTATGGATTATTGCAGGAGTTTCTCTAGGGATTACATTAGGAGTCCTTCTAGGGATTGTATCAGGAGTTACTCCAATGATTTCATCAGAAGTACCTTCAAGAATGTTATAAGTTTTTGTAGGAATTCCTTTTGGAGATCCTTCAGTAAGTCTACCTGGTATTGCTACAGGAATTGTATCAAAGGTTTCTCTGGGGATTCTATCATAAATTACACCAGGGATTACGTCAGAAGTTCTTCTGAGGATTCCATCAAAAGTTTCTCTTTGGATTTCATCAGGAGTTTTTCAATAGATTCCATAAGAAGTTTCACAGGGATTCCATCAGAAGTTCTTCTATGGATTCCTTTTGAAATACTTCCATTACAAAATCCTCCTGGGACTCCATCACGAACAGCTTCGGGGATTCCATCAGAAGTTCTGTTAGAAATTCTATCAGGAATTCTTCTAAAGCTTCCTTCAGGAATACCTCTATGGTTACTCTAGTTTTCAACAGGCTATTTGCTATGCTCCTCCCGGAATTTATGATTGTATCAGAATTTTCCTTCAGGGTTTTTTTTTTTGATAGAATTCTTCAAGGGATTCGTCCAGGAATTCTTCAAATGAGTCCTCCCGGAATTGATAAAGGGATGCCCCAAGGAATCAATATCTCCTAGAATCGTTATGGGTTATCAGGAATTCTTCATGAGATTTTACCAGAAATCAGAAATCACCGGAATTACTCTAGAAATTCCTTCCGGAATATATCATGAAATTTCTCGCGTAACATCTCCAGGGATTCTTGGGGGTTTTCAGGATTTCATTCAGCTATTTTACCAAAAATGTCTCATAAAGATTTCCCAAGTAATTTGGGAGCCCCCTGTACATCCTCCAGTGACTCTATAAGGAGTTTCTCCTAGGATTCAAAAAAAGATCTACTTCAGGGATTCCTCTGAGAATCCTTTCATTGATTCCACCAGGCATTCCTTCGAAAATTCCGCTAGGATTATCTCTAAGGATACCAACTAAAAATCCTCTACGGATTTCTCTAAGGATACCATCAGAGATTCATCCATGGATTGCACCTGGAATTTTCCCAGGTAATTTTCCATGATTTTACCGGGAATTCAAAAAATCCTCAAGAGGTTCTTCCAAAACATTCTGGAAAAAAATCCGCCAAAGGTTCCATCAAGATAATCTCAAATGATCCTATAAAAACTCCATCAGTAGTTTTTTTTATAGATTTTATCAGTAATTTCTCTAATTATTTCACCATTTTTAAATGAATTTCGTCAGGAGTTCTTCCAAGGTAAACACTGGGAATGTCACCAGAGTTAAGCTAGAATTTCTACCAGAAAAATCCACTACAGCTTCGTCAGAAGTTCTACCAGAAAATACTTCAATGGTTTGACTAGGATTTCCCTTCTTAGAATTTTTTAGGTTTATCAGAAATTCCTCCAGGGTATTAACCACAAGCTAACAAGATTTTTTTTCTGAAAAACCACCAATATTTCCGCGAGATAATCGACCAGGAATTCGACGAAGGATTGAACTAGAAATTCTTCCTTTTTCTACTCCAGGTATTCCATTAGGAAGGCAGCTGATATTTACTCAGAGGATTAAACAAAGCATTCCTCTAAATGTCTTCAGGTTGAATCCCTTGAAGATTTTTTATTAAATTTGTGAACAATATACTGTGAAATCCTTGAAAAAATCATCAGAGAATTCCCTGGAGAAGTTCACTGACTAATCTTTCTAAGAATTTCTAGAGATATTCCTGGTGGAATCGCGGAAAAAAAAACCTTATAGAATCTAAATAGAAATTCTTGAAGTTTAGCTGGAGGAATTCCTGGAAATCTTTGGAGGATATTTTGGTGGAATTCCTGTAACAAGCATTGGATGAATCACTGATTAAATCCCTTGGAAAGTTTTTGCATAAAGTTTAGAAAAAATAAAGAATCGCTGAAGAAATTTCTTTTGGAATTTCTGAAGCAACTGCTGGTAGAATTTAAGGAGATGTCCTGAAAAAAGTTCAGGTGAAATCCTTGTGGGAATTTTTGGTGATATATTTATTGAGAAGTATCTGAAAGAATTCGTTATGTGATTCCTGAATAATGATAGAATCCTTGGATATAACTTTTAGTGGAATTCCTTAAGGAATCTTTGAAGAATTTATTATATCAGTCTTTGGAAGAATTCTTGGAGCCAGCCTTGGACTAAACTCTGAAAAATTACTGAAGAAATCTCTTGAGGATTTTGTTGATCTTTGAAGGAATCAGTGGAGAAAATCCTGAATAATTAGAAGAGGAACCTTTGAAGGAATCTCTGGAAGAAAGCCATTTGCCTTAAGAATTTTCCCCGGAGGAATTTCTGGGTAAATCTGTGGATAAATTTCTAGACGAATTGTTGATAAAATTCCAGGTATAACCCCAGGAAAAAAATTTGGTCGAATACATAGTACAAAAGTTCTGCTCTTCCTCACTACGATTATTGCGGTAGATATATTCACCCCCACAGCCACAGAAATGGAAAATAATAACAATCAAATATTCACTTGCTGAGCGCATTCAAACATGAGAAGAATTATGGTGTTGCTGCAACGAACTTTGACAGTCGGTCAAACGGTTGCAGCAACATAAATCGGTTTGACTAACTTGGGGGCGGAGTCAATGTTGGTCAAACCGTCTGATCGTCTGTCGGCTGCATAATGCATACATAGACAGGATCAACAACAGGGTGAAAACGACGACTGAACAAACCAGGGTTGAAACGTTGTACACCGTTCGCATTGTGCGTGAACAATATCTTCAAAACTAGATGACCAATAACCAATATCGACGCAGATCCTGAAAACAGTAATTTTTTTTGGGATCTTGTGTAATAATGGTGAAAGAACATTGCAAAACAAAAAGTTCTAGAGATTTGATTATTTTTGAAGCTGCTGGTTAAAGGGTTCAAATCACTTGAGATTCCGTGTATCATTTCGTTTCGTATCGATATGAGAAAAATGCATATCACATACCCTTACGAAAGAATTGTTTTGCAATGGTAAAGATAAGGTTTCGGTTTGATTTTTGGATTTCACTAGTTAAAATGAAGCTTTTGTATGTTAAAATCAAGCACAGGTGAACTGCCCATCTCATGAATGCAAACAAAATCCGAGAAAAAAGGTCGCATTTCTCATCCGTCACGGATTTTCAAACCGGGATTATCCGAAAGCAAAACGTTCCAACAAAGGCCGCTCGCTTTCGGTATGTTGTTTCTCTACACATGTTAGACCTTCTCGGAAGTAACTGACACGCCGCAGTCCACCAATCGAACGCGTGGCACGTGGAGTGGACTGCAAAATTCATCCGCACAAATTCACAAGGCATCGCATTTCAGTCTTGTCAGCTTCATTACCCTCGGAAACCGGTAAGGTTGAACCATTTATGACAGGTCGTCCACTGAAGAGGGTTTGTTGAATTTCCCTTGTCTTCGGGGAGCCATATCGACTGAAACTCGACTCCGCCATTAGTTCTGACGAGTTTTGCTACTGCCCTTCGCCAATTGATTGGAATGCATCACTAGCAGCCGCCCATCTGAGCGCGATTATGAGCTATTTGCCAATAAACGTCAATCGATCCATTTCGACCCATTCAAGCATCAAACACACATTATTCAACAGTTCGACGAGTTTCCATTAATCGAATTCCGGCTTAAATAAATTCACTAATCCCCTTCGCACCGCTCTCAGGCGCGCTGCTATTTCAGCGAACAAGTCGACGTCGAGAACATGCTTTCCCAGCCGAAGTGGAATAAATTCTGTGGATGTGTTACTTTTGCTCGAATGACGTTTTACCGAATTACCGAATTCCAGTTCTCCGAATATCTAGTCCATTTCCTTGAAAAGTTTTTGGAGTTCATAACTTTTTAAATTTCAAGCAGGTGAACTTGTCACCTGGTATACGGTTGAAGTACGTTAGGCCAAAATCCGTTTGGCCGATCTACGTTAGGTCGAATGGATCATTAGGCGGAACGTCTGACTAAACTGCATGAGCAGAAAAAAAAGTTTATAATTAAAGGAAAAATTCGTGATTCATGTTAAGTTTTGATAGTTTTGGCCTAACAGCCCATTCGGCCTAATAAACTACGGCTTAACATACTTTGGTCTAACCTACTACGACCTAACGACCTGACACCTTTTTATTTGAGTGGCGCTTCTTTCGAAATTCACTGTTCCTGGCATTCGTATGACTGCTTATTGTTTTTTCCTTGATTACTCTGTAATTTGAGATTACTCTTACATTTTTTTTAACTGCATCGGTTCCGAAAAATAGGATCATTCGGGGAAACGTCATTCGGAGAAAAGTAGCACAATTAAACTCTGTTACTGTGCTCTTCATCTCCCTGAATCCTGAATCGCATTAGAGTGGGAGCGAATGGAAAGTTGGCGATGAGAGGGGAAATGAAACGAACCGATAAAATTCCCATCACTTTCCCTTCCCTTAACCCCCCATCCCACAGACCTAAGTTGAAATCGTCATTGATGTGGAAATTTTATTGCATTTTCACCACCTCTCGACATTCAGCGCCTGCCATTGCTCCGATCCGACTCTGTTCATCGTAACTAACTTAATAAAAATCAATAGACGAGCTGCGTTTTATGCATTCACTGCTCACTCATCTCCGTACCTCACACCCAAACGAACGGGCGAGAGCGAGGTTCCTGTCAACCTCAAAAATGGAATAAATTTCGGAGGTACCTATTTCAATTTCAAGTTTCGATTGCATAAACTCATGGAAATCGATTCGATCGGGGTCAATGGCTTCAGGTGTGATCCGGCGGATCAGTCGTGACTTCTATATTTTAAGTACTTGTGTTCGTTGTTGTGAAGTATATGAATCTTCAAGCTACTTGAATACAATCAATCTATTACCGATGGAAAGATTTTTCGATGGTTGCAGAAGCTGGAAGATTTTCTTATTGGACAAGACTAATTTGGAAAAAGCTTTCTCTATTTTTGGAAACAGCTTTTATAGCTTCTGGGAAGAGCTTCTCTAATTTCTGGGAGAAGCTTTGTCGGCTTCTGAGAAAAGCTTCCTCGGCGCCTGAGAGAAGCTTCCTCATCTTCTGGGAGAAGCTTTCTCAGCTTATAGAAGAAGCTTTCTCTACATCTGGGATAAGCAATCTGGGAGAAGCTTTCTCAACTAAAAGAAGCCTTTTCCAATTCTGGGATTTCAGATATCTGGGATAAGCTTCCTCAGCTTCTGTGAGAAGCTTTCTCAGCTTCTTGGAGAAGCTTTACTCACTTATGAGAGAAGCTTTCTTCGATTCTGGGAAAAGCTTTCCCAGCTTTTGTGAGATTCTTTCTCAGCTTCTGGGAGAAGCTTTATCAAAGAAAAAAGAAGCTATTTCAGCTTCTGGGAAAAGCTTTTTCAGATTTTGGGAGAAGCTTATTTTGATTCTAAGAGAAGCTTTCTTAGCTTCATGGGAGAAGCTTACTCAGTTTCAGGGAAAAGCTTTCTTAGTTTCTGGCAGAAGCTTCTTCAGCTTCTGGGAGAAACTTGTTAAGCTTCTGGAAGAAGCTTTCTCAGGTTCTGAGAGAAGATTTCTCAGCTTGTGGCAGAAGATTTCTCAGCTTCTGGGAGAAGCTCTCTTATTTTCTGGGAGAAGATTTTTCAGCATTTGGGACAAGCTTTTCTAACTTCTGAGATAAGCTATCTAGGAGAAGCTTTGTCAGCACCTGGAAAAAGCTCTCTCAGCTTCTTGGAAAAGTTTTCTTAGCTTCTAGGAAAACATTTCTCGCGGAACATTACTAAAGGACCTATGTACAAATGAGAGATTCTTTCCTCTCTCGTTCTCTTTCGATTATAACAGTGGAATACTAAAGATTTTGGGAAGTTTTCCACCATAGATTGAAAGTCAATTTCCTTGACTAGCGTTTCATACATAAAACGCAACAGAAGAGGTTAATGTGACTCAGTTATTAATTAAAGAGAAAGTAAACAAAGAGAGCCTCTCATTTGTACATAGGTCCTTTAGTAATGTTTCGCGAGATTTCTCAGGTTCTGGTGGAAGCTTCCTCACGTTCTGAGAAAAGCTTTCTCAGCATCGGTGAGAAGCTTTCTCAGCTTCTGGGAGAAGCTTTCTTAGTTTCTGGAAGAAGATTTCTCATTTTCTGGTAGAAGCTTTCTCAGGTTCTGAGAGAAGCTTTATCAGCTTCTGGCAATAGCTTTCTCAGCTTCTGGGAGAAGCTTTCTCAGCAACTGGAAGAAGGATTTTCAGCTTCTGGGAGATTTTCTCTTAACTTCTGAGAGAAGCTTTCTCAGCTTCCAGGAGAAGCTTTCGCAGCTTCTTGGAAAAGCCTTCTTAGCATCTGGCAGAAGCTTTTACAGCTTCTGGGAGATGCTTTTTAAGCTTCTGGGAGAAGCTTTCTCAACTTCTGGAATAAGCTATAAGGGAGAAGCTTTCTCAGCTCCTTGGAGAAGCTTTCTTAGCTTCTGGAAGAAGATTTCTCAGTTTCTGGAAAAACCTCTCTCAGCTTCTTGGAAATGCTTTCTTAGCTTCTGGGTAAAGATTTCTCAGGTTCTGAGATAAGTTTTCTCAGCATCTGAAAGAATCTTTCTCAGCTTCTGGGAAAAGCTTTCTTATCTTCTGGAAGAAGCTTTCTCAGCTTCTGGGAGAAGATTTCTCATCTTCTGGTAGAAGCTTTCTCATGTTCTGAGAGAAACTTTCTAAGCTTCTGGCAGTAGCTTTCTCAATTTCTAAAAGAAGATTTCTCAACCTCTGTGAGAAGCTATATGGGAGAATCTTTCTTAGCTCCTGTAAGCAGCTTTCTCAACTTCTGGAAGAAGCTTTCTTAGCTTCTGGGAGAAGATTTCTCAGCTTATAGGAGAAGCTTTCTCAATTTCTAGGAGAAACTTTCTAAACTTCTGGGATA
Source organism: Aedes aegypti (assembly GCF_002204515.2). Lineage (NCBI taxonomy): Eukaryota > Metazoa > Arthropoda > Insecta > Diptera > Culicidae > Aedes > Aedes aegypti. The sequence continues at coordinate 273,902,711 of NC_035107.1, forward strand.
GGCTATCTTGAAAAGCTTTCTCAGCTCCTGTGAGAAGCTTTCTCAACTTCTGAGAGTAGCTTTCTCAGCTACTGAAAAAAGCTTTTTCTGCTTCTGAAAGAAGCTTTCTCAACCTGTAAAAGAAGCTTTCTCAACTTCTGGGATAAGCTTTCTGGGAGAAGCTCCCTCAGTTTCTGTGACAAGCTTTCTCAGCTTCTGGGAGAGGCTTTCTCTGCTCCTAGGAGAAGCTTTACTCACTTATAAGAGAAGCTTTTTCTTATTCTAGGAAATGCTTTCCCAGATTTTGTGAGATGCTTCCTCAGCTCATGGGAAAAGCTTTCTCAGCTTCTGGGAAAAGTTTTTTCAGCTTCAGGGAGAAGCTCTCTCAGCTTCTTGGGAAAGCGCTCTCAGCTTCCGGGAGAAGCTTTCTCAGTGTCTGGGAGAAGCTTTCTCAGCTTCTGGGAGATTTTCTCTCAACTTCTGAGAGAAGTTTCCTCAGCTTCTGAGAGAAGCTTTCGAAGCTTATGGAAGAAGCTTTCTCAGCTTCTGGGAAAAGCTTTCTTAGCTTCTGGCAGAAGCCCTCTTAGTTTTTGGGAGAAACATTCTCAGCTTCAGGTAGAAGTTCACTCAGCTTCTTGGAGAAGCTTTCGCAGGTTCTGGGTGAAGATTTTTCATCTTCTGAGACAAGATTTCTCAACTTCTGGGAGAAGCTTTCGCAACGTCTGGAATAAGCTATCTGGGAGAAGTTTTCTCAGCTTCTGGAAAAAGATTTCTCAGGTTCTAAGATAAGCTCTCTCAGCTTATGGCTGTAGCTTTCTCAGTCTCTGGGAGAAGCTTTCTCAGCTTCTGGGAGAAGCTTTTTTAGTTTCTGGGAGAAGCTTTCGCAAATTCTGGGATAAGCTATCTGGGAGAAGCTGTTTCAGCTTATGGGAAAAGCTTTCTTAGCTTCTGGGATAAGGTTCCTCAGGTTCTGAGGTAAGCTTTCTCAGCTTCTGGGAGAAGCTTTCTCAGTGTCTGTGAGAAGCTTTCTCAACATCTGGAAGAAGCTTTCTCAGCTTTTGGGAGAAGCTTTCTCAGTTTCTAGGAGAAGCTTTTCTTGTTTCTGGGAGAAGATTTCTCAGCTTCTGGGTGAAACTTTCTCAGCGTCTGGAAGAAGCTTTTAACAAATTTTTGTGTTTTTTACTGCAATTCTCCTATATTCTGTTTGAAGTTCTGTTAGTTTTTGAGAAAAGCTTTAAACTGACAGTAATATTTTGTACAGATTTGGGGAAAAGCTTCGAAAAATACTCCAAATTCCAAAAGTTTTTATGAATTTTGAGAATAAATCTTCTGAAGTCTCAAAATAACCCACAACCTCATAATCGTTATCCTTTTTCGAGAAAACTACTATTTTTAAACTACTGTCAGAATATTATATTTCGTTAAAGGAATTTGGAACTTTCAAAATACTACTGTAAAATGAAAATGGAATCTAAAAGCTACATACAGACATCACCAAAGCATTCTTCGATTGATTTTCAATATAAAGAAAGGGTTCATTGATTATGTACGCAACTTCATGAAACATTTTAGATAATCAAGTTAGCATGACTTACGCATTGGTCCACACTGTTAAGTGAAAACCATTAATGTTGTTATCGTCAGAATTGGGATCTTGATTTTTAACAAGTAGGTTTTAAAAAACTTCCGGCAGGCACTTTTGCATGCCTCAGGAGATCCTCAAGGGAATCTTTTAATGGCTTCCAACTTTTGCAAGCTCCAGATAAATTTCCTAGAAAGCTACGTTAGTTTACCAAAGAAGGCTTTTTGAGACATTTATTGAACAGCTTTGACATTAAAAGGCTTTGACATTGAAAGGTTAGAGAAGCTGTTCGTTATTTCTTGAAGAAGTAGAAGATGTCTGTACTGGACATCTCAGATTGCATTAATCCTGTATCCTGCAATACTGTTCGAAAGCACTTGCTTTCTAAGATAAGAATGATGAAAGTTTTTTCTATTGGGTTATCATCAAAAGAGTATGCGCCCTCTGAAATGTTAGAAGTTTCCTCATTTGTAGTAGAAATCTTTGTTAGTGTTATCTTTCATCAGAAACTTTAATTGCTTTTAGCTATGTGAGACAGTTTCCAAATTGCGAAGAACAGCTTTCGAAGTTTCTGAGAAAACGTTTCAAATCTTCTGAGATATGCTTGCTCAAATTTCGAAGAAAGCTATCTATCTATCTGAAAAGGTTTTATAACCATCAGAGAATAGTTTACAAAGCCACTGAGAGAAAATTTCTAAAGAGAGAAGCAACCTAAGCTTCTTTATAAAACTTTGTTGATTAACAGGGAGATGTCTTATCTCAAAAAGTAATCTCTAACATGTAGCCTTTAAAGATTCGGAGAAAACATCTCAAAGCTCCAAGAAGTTTATTAAATTGTTTATATTGAGCTCTATTGAAGCCCTAGCAAAACTGGAGCGAATGTCACAAATTAAAAAGCAATTTTCTCTGAAAATATCAACTAACCGAAAAAAAAACTTAGTTGATTTATTTTGTAAATAATATGCTGTTTTTTTGATTTTCTTAGACTTGTCGATTATTATGGAGAAAACTGCTTTTCAGATCTGGAATTTATTTTAATTGCACTAGGGCCTCAAAGACACATTACCTTACCAACTTTTGGAATAAGCTTTCTTAACTTCTGGGAGGGAGAAAAAACTTATGTTTTAGAGAACAGCTTTATCAGCTTTTGTAAAAAGCTTTCCAAATCTTCTGGTAGACGACATCACAGCTAATAGAAAAAATCTTCTATGTTTTTGGAAAAAGCTTACATTCTTTTGTAGTAAGCTTTATAACCTTCAGAGAAAAGTTTCCCAAGTTTCTATGGGATGCTACTTATCCTTTTACGTGACATTTCTAAAGTTGCTGGGTGTAGTTTTCCATGCTTCTGGAAAACCTTTCCAATGCTTCTATAAGAATAATTCCAAGCTCCTTAGAGACGTTTTCTAAACTACTAGGAAATAGTATTCTTATCTTCAAGAAGAAGCTTCGTCTGATTTCAAGAAAAGTTATTTAGGATTTTGGGGAAATTTTTAACATTTATGGAAGAAGTTCTCTTAGCATTTAAGAGAAGCTTCTGGGAGAACTTTCCTAAGCCTGTGGAAGAAGCGTTCTACACATCCGTACAAAGTTCCATATAGATGACATTCTTAATTGCCTTCTGAAGTCATATAGTACATGCTTCTAAAATGTTCCTAACAAATACCTTCAAAACTTCACAAAGAACATATTGTAGCTTATCAGATAATGTTTCTTAAGGCTGGAATAATTGGTTTTGGAAGGCTACCAGAAATTACTACTTTAGAATACAAACAAATTCTACAAACTCTTCCATGATCAATGACAGACTTGTTAGGATTTTAAGAAATTTTGATTGCTTTAGAAATGGGCACCAGGAATACCGTTGCAACATAATCTGAAAACATTAATAAAATAGCAACATTTTTCATTAAGACTTTTACTAATAAGATGTCTCATGTGAATTATTGAGTCCAAAAAATCCTCCAATGATTTTCAGTAAATTGGAAATGTTTCGTGATCTGACTTCCGAAGAATGAAGACAGGAAAGACTTCTCGAGACTTACAAAATACAATATTGAAAGTTTTTCGAATGGGGCTTCTGCTGGCTTCAAGAAAATGCCTCAGCCTACTTCCAGAAGAATCTTATTTTGGAGATGAGAGAGCACGAAAAAGTAAAAGAGAGAAATGGTTTTCATGAAATATGTGTTTAACTCTTTTAAGGGCTTCAGGCTACCGATAACCCTCTCACTCTTCATCTTCTCTGATGAAAGTTGCTTAGTTTGGCAATCAGACATTTATTTGTTGGAATCTTCTAGAATTTTTGTTAGATTTTTTCGAAAGTATTTCCAGTAAAGGTTTTAATGTTATCATCGCACTACCAGATATTTAAATTTAGATTTATGAATACTATCAGAAACTGCTTTTGCATGCATCCCGAGAAAAACTTTTCTTTGTCTTTTCTATCGTCTTCGCCATCTTCTTCATCTTCTTGTGGCTTCCTCAACTTATTTTTACTGTAGAGACTTCTAGGAGAAGCTTCTGAAGACGACTCCCGAAAAATCATGATTCAACTGCCGAAGACTTTCATGAGCTGCTTCTTGAGACTTCAAGGAGAGTATCTTTAACATTTTTCTAAGAGGACTCTGATTATTTTTTAGACTTCCAGACAAAACAAGTATGCGAAGACTTCGCTGAGATTTGCTAGAAGAGGCTTCTTGGAGCATCCATATATGAGCTATGAGCGGTTCCACGCCGTTTCGCAAACCCGATTATTTTTGTATATTTTGAATCGCTTGAAAATTTGCATACAGATTCTTTATGACCAAAAATGCCATTATGCACTTTCAGACCGCCATTTTGAACCTCGCCTTATTTTTGAGAAGGGCGTATCGGAAAATGCATGGCAAATCTTTAAAAAACTGTAACTCGAAAACGGTTTGTCCGATCGATTTGAGATCTTCTACAAAGTTGTAGGTATTGCTTAGGACTAAATGGAGAAAAATATGCACGGTAAAAAAAAGTTACAGATTATTTTTTATTTCAAAAACAATGTTTTAAAATCAATTTTCTCCAGAAACGCAGTTCTGATTTTTTTTATTTTTGGATATGTTTTAGGGGACAACTTATGTGATTTATTGCACAATGTTTCAAAATGGAAGAATTATGGACAAAAAAGTTATGATTTTTTAAAAAATTACAGATTTTGAAAAAAAATCGAAATAGAGGAAAACAATATTTTTTTATGTGATTATTTGAAAGTACCATAAAATTGCAATCGAAAAGTACTTAATTAAATTTTTTCTAGCTTGCATCAATTTCGAGATATACTCATATTTATATAAAATTTTCGAATAAAAATAGAAAAATAGGCCCTTTTCAAGCATATTTTGTGTTTCTCCATTCCAGAAAAAAATTATTTTGATTGAGCGAATCGTGACTAAATCGTGTATCGTTTGATCAAAACATATATGCTTAAGTATTGGAAAAAGAGTGCACGGTAAAAAATATAAACGATATTTTCAAATGAAAATTTGAAGCTAATAGTTCTTAAAAACCGCAACATTGATGTTTTTAATTTTTGGATATATTTTGCGGTTGTTGTAGGTATTGTTTAGGACTATTTGGAAAAAAATATGCACGGTAAAAAATAATGACAGATTTCTTTAATTTAAAAAATTAAAATCGATTTTCTATGAAAATGCATCTGTGATTTTTATTATTTTTGAACATGTTTTAGGGGACAACTTATGTGATTTTTTGCACAATGTTTCATAATGGAAGAATTATTTGGCAACACAAGCTAAACAGTCATTAGAAGGAACAAGTAAAACTCGTACATCTTTCGGGCTAAGTAATGTAGCAAAAGAAATTGTAGTAAAATTTTACGAAAATGATGAAACTAGCCGAGCGATGCCTGGCCAACGTGATTATGTTTCTGTAATGAGAGATGGAAAGCGGCTGGCAATTCAAAAAAGGTTAATGATGACTACATTAAGAGAGTCGTTTAATCGATTTACTGAATTACATAGTGGTGTTCAAATAGGATTTTCATCTTTTGCAAAATTGAGACCAAAGAATTGTAAATTGTTAACTAGCTCTGGAACACATAATGTGTGCGTATGTACTATTCACGAAAATGTTAATTTGATAATCCATAGTTTAAAGAAATATAATTTACTGCATGATTTAATTTTTTTACTGATAGTTTATTATGTGAAACAAAAACAGTGGATTGCACCTTACGTTGTTGTGAAAAATGTTCAGATTCTACTACCGTTGAACGAAGCTTGTTATCAGAAATCGAAGAGAATGGCATTGACGAATTAGAATTTGAACAGTGGGTCACAACCGACAGGTGTGATATTGAAACTTTTTTAAAGCAGCCTGATGAATTTGTATCATATTTTACTCGTAAATTGGAGCAACTAATACCTCATGATTTCATCAAAAAAGAGAAAGCTACATTTTTAAATAACACAAAAAACAATTTGATGGAAGGTGAATTTGTGGTAATTTGTGATTTTTCGGAAAACTACACATTTATTCTTCAAGATGGAGTTCAAAGCCATCATTGAAATGCTCAGCAAGCTACTTTGCATCCGTTTGTAATATATTATCGTCAAGATGGCAAAGTCAATCATTTAAGTTTTGTTGTAATTTCAGAAGATTTGCGCCACGATTCTGTATCTGTTATTCATATCTAAAATGATAGATTTTTTGCGATTGGATCACAAATCAACTGTCAACAAGATATATATTATGTCTGACGGAGCTGCATCACAGTATAAAAATAGGAAGAACTTTTCAACTATTTGGCAATTTAAAATCAAATATGATAAAGAAGTTAAATGGCATTTTTTTGCAACATCACATGGAAAAGGGCCATGCGATGCCCTAGGAGGGACACTAAAACGTATGGCTACCAGAGCCATACCATCCGATAAAAAATGCTAAGGAACTTTTGAGAAAGCCCAATCTCAAAATCGGAAAGAAGAGCAGCTTACACAAATCTTCTTTTGTTATTCAACTACTGAGGAATATGATATCATTGCACAAGAACTTAACCAACTATTTTCAAGTGCAAAAACAGTTCAAGGCACTCAAAAATATCACTCGTTTATCCCTATCTCTGAAACACAAATTGAAGTTAGACAATTTTCGAGCTGTGACGATAACAAGAAAGTAGTTGATATAATTAAGAAATAAAATTGCAGTATATAGATATAAAAAAAAAAAACAAACAAAAAAACAAACTACTTCTCCATGGTTGTACGATCTTGCCGCGATGAGAGGGCTTTACCCATTAGCCGGGCTTAGCCCTGGGACCAAAGGTACACAGTTGTGATAGAATCACATTTTTAATGCCACGTTTAGATTGTCCGTGTATGTCTCGGAAGTGATGCATCTCAGCTAAATTTTACTTGAGTATTTTTCGATAGAAATTTTTCATATTTAAAAATATATAGTTATTTTTCTGTACTCAAAAACGCACCAAAAATATCGTTTTACATAAATTCGTTTTATTTATTTTTTATAATAATTTATTTTTTATCCAAAAATTTTCCGTTTTGAGGCATTGTGCAAGAAATTACAAACAATATGCTGCAAAACATATCAAAAAATTAAAAACATCAATTTTGCGGTTTTTAAGAACAATGAACTTCAAATTTTCATTTGAAAATTTCGTTTATATTTTTTTACCGTGCATACTTTTTTAAATACTTTAGTATATAGGTTTTGATCAAACAATAAACAATTCAGTTACGATTCACTCAATCAAAATCAAATATTTCTGGAATGGAGAAACACGAAATATGTTTGAAAAGGGCCTATTTTACTTTTTTATTTGAAAATTTAATATAAATATTAGTATATCTCGAAATCAGATGCAATCTAGAAAAAATTTACTTAAGTACTTTTCGATTGCAATTTTTCTGTACTTTCAAATAATCACATAAAAAATTATTGTTTTCCTTCATTTCGATTTTTTTTTTCAAAATCTATATTTTTTTGACAAATCATAACTTTTTTGTCCATAATTCTTCCATTTTGAAACATTGTGCAATAAATCACATAATTTGTCCCCTAAAACATATCCAAAAATAAAAAAAAATCGAAACTGCGTTTCTGGAGAAAATCGATTTTAAAATTTTGTTTTTGAAATAAAAAATAATCTGTAACTTTTTTTACCGTGCATAATTTTCTCCATATAGTCTCAAGCAATACCTACAACTTTGTAGAAGATCTCAAATCGATCGGACAAACCGTTTTCGAGTTACAATTTTTTAAAAATTTGCTATGCATTTTCCGATACGCCCTTCTCAAAAATAAGGCGAGGTTCAAAATGGCGGTCTGAAGGTGCAAAATGGCATTTTTGGTCATAAAGAACCTGTATGCAAATTTTCAGGCGAATCAAAAAATACAAAAATTAAATTAAAAAAAAATCCTTAATGTTCGGTGGAATTCAGGCTTCAAGTGCGTGAGAATTTGTTTATGAGACTCACCGAAAAGAAGGACACGATCATCGTTTTGACGTGCGCTTGAAATGAGGCTTCTCTCTTCTCTCTCTTTTCCTGTTTGTCGCATCGTACGTACATAGGAAACCCGAGCGCTGTGCGACTGCATCGTTTGTCGCATTTAGCAATGTGTGAACCGCATGCCACCGTAGCGCATGTATCGTCTCATGAGACTTAGCTCATGAGGCTTCCATATGTACGAGGCAGCTGCGTAAATGTGTAGTATACGGAGAGCGACTGCCGATCGGTATTCTAGGAGCAATTGCGGAACTGGAATGTTATCGAAATCACCGAGAACACTGACAATAAGAGTACACCGCAAAGTAATCCGATCCTTGTGAAAAAAGTTTTCAAGCATTTACTATTTAAAAATTTGCCTTATTTTGTTATTATATACTCAACGTCACCTTGACAACTGATTTTCATTGAATAACTTTTTTCACAAGTGTCGGATTGTTTCGCGGTCTTCTGCAATGTTTTTCATCGTAAAAGTACCTATCGAGGGCTATTTCTAGAATTTTTATAGATGACGAATTTTCTTAGTAAACGTTAATTTTCTCAAAATAAATCCCATATAAATTTTGAACGGCTGGCGTAAATTATAGTTTCACTGGTCGAGCTGAAATTTTGCACAGTTATTATGGGACCCAAATGCAATCCAAAAAGTGAACTGAAGCGATCATCTGAATTTTGTCCCACGCTACTGCCCAATGTTCGGTTTGCAGGCCGCGTCTTAATTACGGGCGGCCGCGAAGGTCTCGAACACTTTTCTTATGTTTGACCCGTTCACTATTCTTCCAATCTGTTTTAGTTTTAAGTTTAGTTTTACACTATTTATTTTTCGAATCAACTATTCATGATTTTTACCCGTATCCGACAGGGTTAAGAAAAAAAAATCAAAAAATTGTCGTGAAGCTATTTTTTTTTGATTTACAAACTTCTTTCACCATTCGAAATCCAAACTCTTCTTTTTTCTTATGCTGGGGAAAGTGGTCCAAAATTTTGCCTGTGGTCGGAGTTATTCCGGTGTCCTACTGGGTCGAGTCGGGTAAAAAATTGATCAACTTTCCCGAACAGTTCTTCTTCTTCTTTTCTGGCGTTACGTCCCCTCTGGGACAGAGCCTGCTTCTCAGCTTAGTGTTCTTATGAGCACTTCCACAGTTATTAACTGAGATCTTACTATGCCAATGACCATTTTTGCATGCGTATATCGTGTGGCAGGTACGAAGATACTCTATGCCCTGGGAAGTCGAGAAAATTTCCAATCCGAAAAGATCCTCGACCGGTGGGATTCGAACCCACGACCCTCAGCTTGGTCTTGCTGAATAGCTGCGCGTTTACCGCTACGGCTATCTGGCTCCCGAACAGTTCTATATTACTATACTGTTATTTAACAACTCAAGTTTTGTAGGAACAGGCAATCGTGCAACATGAAAGATATTCAAGTGATTTAAAGAGTCACTTTCATTGAAGCTTATTTAAAAAAATGAAATATGCCTTCCGGAAGATCCGGAACATCCGTAAAAGTGGTCAAAACGTTTAAAATGACTGGGAAAGTCGCGGCTTTTTTTAATCTCACTAGTTTTCAACATGCATGGACATGACCAATGCTTTGTGTGCATAAGACCCTATATGGCCATTGGGGGGCTCACCGGAACATTCGTAAAAGTGGTCAAATCGTTAAAAGTTAATTGGAAAGCTAGGGTTTTTTTCAATCTAACTAGCTTTCAACATACATGGACATAACCAATACTTTGAGTGTATAAGACCCTATATGGCCATTGGGGGGCTGAGCGGAAGATCCGGAACATTCGTAAAAGTGGTCAAATCGTTAAAAGTTACTTGGAAAGCCAGGGTTTTTTTCAATCTAACTAGCTTTCAACATACATGGACATAATCAATGCTTTGAGTGTATAAGACCCTATATGGCCATTTGGGGGCTCACCGGAAGATCCAGAACATCCGTAAAAGTGGTCAAATCGTTAAAAATAACTTGGAAAGCCGCTGTTTTTTTCAATCTCATTAGTTTTCAACATACATAGACATAGCCAATGCTTTGAGTGCATAATACCATATATGGCCATTGGGTGCTCACCGGAAGATCCGGAATATCCGGAAAAGTGGACAATTTGCGTGATTTATTCCACAACACCGCAATTTTTCAAAATTCATTGTTTTCACTTGCCATAAACAGTATCAGTATTTAGACCACCATGTGACTCTAGTTGGCTACTGTATGGTCTCCCGAACGATCCGGAATGTCCTTGAAACTGGCCATATCATGGAAGATGTCTTGGAAATTCTCGTTGTTTTTTTAATTTCACTAGCTTTCTACATTCAAGGACGAAACTAATATTTCGAACGCTTTATGATCAGCTATGGCCACTTGGGGGTTTACCGAAAGATCCGGAACATCCGGTCGGTCAAGGATATTTTCGTAAAGGAAATTTCCTTGACTTTCCTGGGCATAGAGTATCATCGTACCTGTCACACGATATATGTACGAATGCGAAAAATGGCATAAATTTTCCAAAGAAAGCAGTTAATAACTGTGGAAATGCTCATAAGAACACTATGCTGAGAAACACGCTCTGTCCCAGTGAGGACGTTAATGCCAAGAAGAAGAAGAAGCTCATAACGCGTGGATTTTTATGGATAAATTGTGAGTGAAATCATGAAAAAAAATCCACGTGTTCAGGTGGGGATTCGAACAGGTTTTTTTTTATAATCCTGTGCAAGATTGTAATCTTATTCAATATTTTGATAGAATCTTAAATGATATATTTTTTAGCAGATTTATTTTAAAATACACACTGAAAAGCCTTCTTAAATATTTTCAAAGTAGGATACTTGCAAAAGATTGATGACAATTTTCATAAATTTTGTGTCATGCTCTCACAACATCTTAAGCTGGATTTTGAATAATACTAAGTCGGATTCTGAAAATGTTTTTTTTATCTTAGGAATCATTCTCACTGTCTACAAAAAATTTACGATAGATCCTTCAAAATATTCTTGGTGAGATTTTACATATTTTGGAAGGGACTTTTGAAATATCCAGTGTCAGAATATTTAGCAGCATTTTTTTTCTATTAATAAAAAAAAACATTTTGTCAAATTTCAAGAATTTGATTAATTAATTTTTATCAGAATTCATGCGAACATTTGTGCACTTAAAAAGTAGCTCGCTACACATAATTGTTTCTGCGATTTGGCCCGCAGTTTATCTTATGAAATTTTATCAATGGATTGCATTTTTCTTTCATGTCCACAGTTGATCAGCAAAAGTAAATTCATTTTATTTTGTATGGAGAAAAGCATCTAACGTCAAATTTCTCGAGTAACGAAACTGTGACTAGGCTGACCATAAGCAAATCGGATAAAAACGGGACAAATGAAGAACAAAACACGGAACAATCTTGAAAGACGAAACGTACTTCAATTGTTGTTGTCCTAATCTATTCAACTAAAATCTTAAGTAAACATGGCTGAAGGTTAGTAAATATATTTTATGAGACAATAACTCCATAATTTGTATTTGAATCTGAAGAATCAGCACGTTGATTTTTGTTATGAAAAACTAACGTGTAATTGAGCTATCGATTCAAAAAATTGTTCACATTGTTCACGCTAAATCATGCACAGACCCGGAACAAAATCCAACATAAAAAAGAAAGCAAGCCGAAAACATATCCTGTTTTCAGCATCGAGTTGATGTCAAAATTTGATATCAATTTAACATTATTATATTCGATATCAAATTTTGTTTTCTTTTTGTTATCTTTTTATTTTTTTATGTAACAGTTCAATATAACTATATATTATTACTGTTTCATCTTTTCAAGCTATAATGATATACAATATAATGCATTCATCTTTTTGCAGGCTTGTTTTGGTATCAAACAAAAACATTAATCTCTCAGTAGGTTATCGATTTGTCCTCAATGATAGCAGAACTGTTTTCAATTTGCTGTAACTAATAGCAAAAACAGTTTTCAATTTGATTTCATGGGAAAATATTTCTGCTCTCCGTTTTGATATTTTAACCGTTAAAACGACCAAAATGACAACCAACTGAGTTATCAAAATCCGCGACATTACAACATGAAAATAAGTTTTCACAATGATCTCAAGCTTTGTTCGGGACTTGTTTTTAAGTGTATTCTTTAAGAGGTCTGAAAGATATAGTTGCAACTAACTGCAACTTTTTGCAAGATTTTTGAATATTTGCAGCACAGTCCTTAACCAGCACAAGTATAAACATGGGTTTTATGCAATAAAAAAACATAAAATCTTTTAATCCTATGTTGTATCGGCTACCAGACTGGTGTCCGGCCATTTGGCCGAATGCCGTTTGGCCGAATGTCGTTTGGCCGAACGCCATTTGGCTGAATGCCATTTGGCTGAAAGGGTCATTTGGCCGAATGCCGTTTGGCCGAATCATGAACAAATAATTCAAATTGGGTCATTTATAAGGTTTCCAGTGTTGTTAATGATTTCATCAGACATTTTTCCTTCTTTTAAACATAGGCTGTTCTATCGAGTTATACTGGTTCCATTACTATCGGCAATAGTTTAGCTAATATTTTAATTGGGAATTTTACCTTCTTTAAATCATCGGCAGTTCTTTGTAGTTATACTGATACAATAATTATATGCATTACACTTGCTTAAATTTTCAAAAGAGATTTATCCTTCTTTTGATCTTAGGCTGTTCTTTCAAGAGAAAAACATATTCCATCGTTATTGAAATTAAAGCTTATAATACGTTTCATTCAAAACATTTTTTTTTAACTCAAGGGTTAACTTAGGTGAGATATCATTCTCCTCCAAGATTAAGATTACAACATATGAACTGAACACGGCACCGTGGCTTGCGTATATCAATAAACGATTCGGTGAACAGTTACGTCAAAGAAGCACACTGTTTCTTCATTGTGAAAAGAAGAAGCCAAGACTAGTTGATGTCAGAACTATGAAAAATATTACTTAGTACGATTGGAGGGATCGAAGCAACCCGATCTAGCAGAAGGACGAATAAGTTTTAGTTGCTGTCAAAAACTAACTATAAACGCGATGCCAAAACATTTGCTGATGGCTATTACCGCTAGCATAGAAGAGAACAATTGTTTACATTTAGGATGTTCTTCTTTCAGCAGTTCAGCACTGACTGTTTCTTGAACTAACACTAAAAAGGTTTTTAACGTATATCAATGATGATTCATCCTTCTTTGTGAATAAGCTCAATAAGTTCTTTGAAATTAATTATAAATCCATGCTAACAATAGTTCATTTTTGTTTTCAATTTCGACCAAACGGCAAGACCCTTTCGGCCAAATGGCGTTCGGCCAAACGGTATTCGGCCAAATGGCATTCTGCCAAATGACCCGGAACCACCAGACTCTACACCAGAGCAAATTTGTATAAAAAATTATACAAAATAATATGTGTAGTTCCCAAGATTTTATTCAATTTTTATATTGAAAACTGGAAAATATACGATTTTTGAGCATAAAGGCGTAAAACTAAAAGTGACATGTTTGCAAATAATTGCTTGCGTCTTTATGAGCAATTTAAGTACATTTTACAGGGTTGTTCATGGAAAATAATGAAATTGGTTCTTGAGACAGTTTTGCGATTATGTTTATATAATATGTCATTTATGTAAATTACAGCTCTTTTCGTTAAGAACAACTTTCCCTTCCATACCGAGGTGCTAAAATGGCTTGATTTTACAGATTTGATTTTTGTCTCGCATCTCCTTGCATTCAACGCACTGTGGAACGGCTCTGCACAAGAATTATTCGCTCTCCTTCGCTCCTTCATGAAATTAGTAAACAACAAGGCCAGTAAAAGTACAAATGCCATACAAAATCACAGTGCAGAGCCTCATACAGTTCAAACCGTTGTAAAACAAAAATAACGCGCTAAGTTTTTGGAGCTTTGAAACCAGTACCTATCACATGAACAGCGCATGAGACATGTCACATATCGGATAGCGCATGAAACAGCACATGTGCCGTCAAGCTCGTGTACACATTGCGACAATGTTGCGATGAGATTTTACTTCGTGCGACACATCGGAATATTGAGAGCATGCGATTTGTCGCACTCGTATCAGTTTAGTTGTGTATGCTCTGTTTGTTTCGCTCTCCATAATACAAAGAGAAATGCGACAGCCGATCGCATTGCTCACGGTCTCATCGGTGCGGTCGTGAGATTTCGGGAAGCCTGCTCCTATGCAAAACATGCTTGTAGAGCTTTCCAACGGCAGTTACTGAAGAGTTATAGACTTACTTTTGGAATTATCTAGACCACTGTTCCCCTAACTTGGGAACTACGAAAAAACGGCTCGAGGTGAGGTGTTCGTTTCACACGGTGGGGGGGGGGGGGGGGTGTCCGTGGATCCCCTATTGGGAAACGTGGATCTAGACGAACACCATTCTTATTCAGCTTCTGTCTTCTAAGCTTAAATTATATAGGTAAACCTTGGTTATACTTGTGTACTCACAGAAAGTGAAAGCGACCTATCAACTGAAAAAATATCAAATCAGTCACCTTAAAATCCGAGCAAATTTATAAGTCTTAACGATTATCTTGCTGAATCTGTAGGAATCGTTTGTTGATTCAGAACGTATAATTCTTGGCTTTAAAATTAGACGGCTGCAAATCAACTCCAATGCCAGACAGATCCGTAGATCCCAGCCCGACTTGTTCCAGCCTAAATCGAAAAATTATAACTCCATTTTCCTTATCGCCGTACCAGAAATCCCCCATTACCATACAACTGTTGAACAACCGTTCATAAAGCAGTCCCCCCCCCCGTTCAGCGGTTAGTCCCTCGGTAAATAATCCCCGTTTGCCGCAGAACCCTTCTACCCCTATGCAGATGATCGCTTCGACGATGAAGACTACTACGACGGCGAAGCACATCCACCACTTCCTTTCAAGTTCGTTAAAAAACGGCCCAAGGCAATCCAATCCACGAGACGACGACCGGGAATGGCGCAATGTGAGAGCGTAAGATACTTGCGATGGCAGACGCTGAGATATTGATGGTAATAAGACCATTAATATCTTCCTACCGTATTTCAGCCCGCGGGATCAGAGCCATGTTACCGCAAACTACCTTCCAGTTTTGCTGAAGGTGTGTATATGTAAGGAGGTTTTTCCACTTACTATCTGCTTCAGTGGGAATCTTCGTTAGTCTAGTGGTAACGTCTGTGGCTACAAAACAAAGCCATGCTGAAGGTGTCTGGGTTCGATTCCCGGTCGATCCAGGATCTGTCACACGATATACGATTGCTAAAATTGCAACTTTGGCAAAGAAAACTCTCAGTTAATAAATGCGGAGGCTGGCTCTGTGCCAGTAGTGACGTAATGCCTATAACAAGAAGACCTGTTTCAGTGGAATTCTTTTCTTGTCAGCTCCCTCCACACATATGGCTCCTATTGCATTATGGATGGTAAGATTTATGGTTGGGATGCTGTTTCCTTCGGTAGGCCCGAAACGTTTTGCCTCGATTTCCGTCCAAATTTTTTCGTTACATCTTTTTGGGCAGTCTTTCCTGGAAAGCGACACACACACACTGCGATGTGGCAACCGCAAAGATGCGAGCCTAATGAAACCTAATGGAGGAGTCAAGTTCTCGGTCCGGAAGAGGACATCTCTTGGTCTGCCCGGGGGCAAGTGCAAGAGATCAAAACGTGGCGGTAGACAGTGCGGCGGCGGACCTGGGCTGGAATCTTATTCAAACAAGCTCAGACTTACGCAACCGAATGAAGTAGAGTAACTATTTATTCATCTTCGGCAGTACCAGTCGGCGGATGACGCGCGACGAGGCGGAGGTGGTAATGTGCGTTAACATGCTCTTTGAAGATTAATCTCTAAATAAATCATGAACCAGTGCGAATAATGAGCGGATCAGCCGCAACCGCATTCGGTCCGTTCGCTTCGGTGGCTGGATATAGATGCGGGAAAGGTAATCAGCTCTGGAGTGCACCATCGAGCGCGATGAACATTCCGGAAGTGTCTGTTTTTGATCCATTCCGGTGAGTATTTGCTCTCAACAGTGTTTGGAAACACATTACGTTTGTTGAATATTCAATTTTACTTATTTATTGAGAGATAGTGAATGTTTTGAATACTAAATCGTTGTAAATGCTCACCCGAGAAAGCTTCTCTCAGAAGCTGAGAAAGTTTCTCTCAAAAACTGAGAAAGCTTCTTCCAAAATCTAGGAAAGCTTCTCAGCTGAAGAAAGCTGGAAAAAGATTCTCTCGGAAGCTGGAGAAAGCTTCTCTCAGAAACGGGAGAAAGCTTCATTCAGAAGCTGGACAAAGCTTCTCTCAGAAGCTGAATAAACCTTCTCTCAAAAACTGAGAATGCTTCTTTCAGAGGCTGAGAAAGCTTTTATCATGAGCTTAAAACCAGACATCATGTATACGCGCTTCATATCATGAGCTTGAGATCAGCTTGCCATGAGCGCACAAACATAATCGCGCGCTTGAGCACGTGCTATTTTGAGACGCATTTTTTTAGATCTCATGTAGCAATGTGCTAGCTCAAACGATCACGTTTGCACTGGCTCATGCGCCGTCTCATGAGAAAATCTCAATGTGACAGTGCATTTGAGACTCGCAGGTGTAGGTTTCAAAAGCAAAGAAATGGAATTAAACCATGGATTAAACGGCCCGTAGCAAGTTTGAAAGCACTGGCGCGGTTCAACGCAGTTGAGATTCTAGCATTTGAATTGAAACTTGGCTGGCCACCGAAGAAACATAGGCATGGACCGAAACCTTATGCTTCCGCAGGGTTATTGTACCAGGCAAACATAACTGCATAAAAGTACTCCTAGTAAGCGCATGTGACGAGCCTCACGAGATGTCTCATGAGACTCGCTCACTAAGATATATTTTGTACGTATATGCATCTCGTGTCTCATATAATCTGTGAGCTGCGATATGAAATATCGCATGGCACACTAGCTCATTAAAGTATACATGAGAAATACGACACTCTGCTTAAAACTGAGAAAACTTGTCTCAGAAACTGTGAAAGCTTATCCCAGAAGTTGAGAAAGCATCTCTCAGAAGCTGGAGAGAACTTTCCTCAGAAGCTGAAGAAAGCTTATTTCAGAAGCTAGAGAAAGTTTCTCTCAGAACCTGAGAAAGCTCCTTTAAGAAGCTGTCGAAAGCTTTTCTCAGACGATGAAGAAAGCTTCTCTCAAAAGCTGGAGTAAGCTTCTCTCAGAAGCTGAAGAGAGCCTCTCTCAGAAGCTGGAGAGAGCTTTTCTCAGAAGCTGAGAAAGCTTTAATCAGAAGATGGAGAAAAATACCCTCAGTAGCTGAAGAAAACTTCTCCCAGCAACTTCTCTAAGAAGCTGAGAAAGCTTCTCCTAGAAACTGAGAAAGCTTCTCTCAGAAGCTGAAAAAGCTTCTCTTGCTGAGGAAGCTTGTCTCAGAAGCCAAGATAGTTCCTCTCAAAAGCTGAGATAGTTTCTCTCATAGTCTGAGCACGATTATTTCAGAAGATGAGAAAGCTTTCCTCAGAAGCTGAGAAAGCTTCTCTCAAAAATTGAGAAAGATTCTTTCAGAGGCTGAGAAAGCTTTCATCATAAGCTTAAAGCTGAGAAAGCTTCTCTCAGAAGCTGTGAAAGCTTCTCCTAGAAGCTGAAAAATCTTCGCTCAGAAGCAAAGAAAAGCTTCTCTCAAAAGCTGGTAGAGCTTCTGTCAGAAGCTAGAAAAGCTTCCTCAGAAGCTGGGAAAGCTTCTCTTAGAAGCTGGGAAAGCTTCTATCAGAGACTGGGAAAGATTCTCTCAAAAGCTGGGAAAGATTCTCTCAGAAGCTGGGAAAGCTTCTCTCAAAAGCTTATCCAACTTCTTTCAGAAGCTGAGAATGCTTCTATCAGAAGCTGAGAAAGCTTTTCTGATTAGCTGAGAAAACTTCGGTTAGAAGCTGAGAAAGCTTTACTCTGAAGCTGGGAAAGCTTCTCTCAGAAGCTGAGGAACCTTCTCCTAGAAGCTGTGGAAGCTTGACGCCATTTTAAGCCGTTCAAAATCATTCAAAGCCAATTTTTAGTTTTAAATTTTGGATTTTGGATTTTGGATTTTGGATTTTGGATTTTGGATTTTGGATTTTGGATTTTGGATTTTGGATTTTGGATTTTGGATTTTGGATTTTGGATTTTGGATTTTGGATTTGGATTTTGGATTTTGGATTTTGGATTTTGGATTTTGGATTTTGGATTTTGGATTTTGGATTTTGGATTTTGGATTTTGGATTTTGGATTTTGGATTTTGGATTTTGGATTTTGGATTTTGGATTTTGGATTTTGGATTTTGGATTTTGGATTTTGGATTTTGGATTTTGGATTTTGGATTTTGGATTTTGGATTTTGGATTTTGGATTTTGGATTTTGGATTTGGATTTTGGATTTTGGATTTTGGATTTTGGATTTTGGATTTTGGATTTTGGATTTTGGATTTTGGATTTTGGATTTTGGATTTTGGATTTTGGATTTTGGATTTTGGATTTTGGATTTTGGATTTTGGATTTTGGATTTTGGATTTTGGATTTTGGATTTTGGATTTTGGATTTTGGATTTTGGATTTTGGATTTTGGATTGGATTTTGGATTTGGATTTTGGATTTTGGATTTTGGATTTTGGATTTTGGATTTTGGATTTTGGATTTTGGATTTTGGATTTTGGATTTTGGATTTTGGATTTGGATTTTCGATTTTCGATTTTCGATTTTCGATTTTCGATTTTCGATTTTCGATTTTCGATTTTCGATTTCGATTTTCGATTTTCGATTTTCGATTTTCGATTTTCGATTTCGATTTTCGATTTTCGATTTTCGATTTTCGATTTTCGATTTTCGATTTTCGATTTTCGATTTTCGATTTTCGATTTTCGATTTTCGATTTTCGATTTTCGATTTTCGATTTTCGATTTTCGATTTTCGATTTTCGATTTTCGATTTTCGATTTTCGATTTTCGATTTTCGATTTTCGATTTTCGATTTTCGATTTCGATTTTCGATTTTCGATTTTCGATTTTCGATTTTCGATTTTCGATTTTCGATTTTCGATTTTCGATTTTCGATTTTCGATTTTCGATTTTCGATTTTCGATTTTCGATTTTCGATTTTCGATTTTCGATTTTCGATTTTCGATTTTCGATTTTCGATTTTCGATTTTCGATTTTCGATTTTCGATTTTCGATTTTCGATTTTCGATTTTCGATTTTCGATTTTCGATTTTCGATTTTCGATTTTCGATTTTCGATTTTCGATTTTCGATTTTCGATTTTCGATTTTCGATTTTCGATTTTCGATTTTCGATTTTCGATTTTCGATTTTCGATTTTCGATTTTCGATTTTCGATTTTCGATGTTCGATTTTCGATTTTCGATTTTCCAGCCTGCAGGCCAAGAAGCCATGTTTTGAGTTTTCAATATTCAGTTTTATAATGTATAATCTCTCTAAAACTGAGGAAAGCTTTTTCAAAAGCTTCTCTCAGAAGCTATGAAAGATTCTCTCAGAAATTGTGAAAGCTTCTTTAAAAAGTTGGGAAAGCTTTTCTTAGAAAGCTTCTCTTAAAAGCTGAAAAAAACTTTTCTCAAAAGCTGGGGAAGCTTCTCTCAGAAGATGCGAAAGCTTTTCTCAGAAGCTCAGGAACCTTCTCTAAGCAGCTGAAGAAGCTTCTCCCAGAAGCTCTCAGATGAGCAAGCTTCACCAAAAATCTCTCAGAAGCTGAGGACGCTTCACTCAGAAGCTGAGGAAGCTTCTCTCAGAAGCTAGCGAAAGCTTCTCTCAGAAGCAGGCGAAAACTTCTTTCAGATGCTGAGAAAGCTTCTCTCAGATGCTGGAATAAGCTTCTCTCAGAAGCTGAAGAAATCTTCTCTCAGAAGCTGGCGAAAGCTTCTTTCAGAATCTGAGAAAGCTTCTCTAAGAAGCTCAGCAGATGGAGAAAGCTTCTCTCAGAATCTGGAATAAGCTTCTCTCGAAAGCTGGAAAGAGCTTCTCTCAGAAGCTGACGAAAGCTTCTCTCAAAAACTGAGGAAGCTTCTCTTAGAAACTGAGGAAGCTTCTTTCAAAAGCTGAGAAAGCTGCTCTCAGAAGCTGAGAAAGCTTCTGTCAGAAGCAGTAATAGCTCCTCTCAAAAGCTGAGAACGTTTCTCTCAGTAGCTGAGAAAACTTCTCTCAGAAGTTGGGAAAGCTTCTCTTAAGGTGAAACAGTTTTGAATCAACTTCTAAGATTGCACTAAAACTTCAAAGGCACTAATCTCACCAAGAAAACATCCAACAACCGTGCACTTTTTATTTTGGCTTTGTGCACTAGCAGAAAGCTTAAAATAAGAAGATCAGAAACGTTTGCCAACTATTTCTCCAGTTTTGTGCCTTTGAAATCGTGAGTAGGGGCACAAGTCGGCCATTGTGCCGGCCATCTTTG
Source organism: Aedes aegypti (assembly GCF_002204515.2). Taxonomy (NCBI): domain Eukaryota; kingdom Metazoa; phylum Arthropoda; class Insecta; order Diptera; family Culicidae; genus Aedes; species Aedes aegypti. The sequence continues at coordinate 273,923,221 of NC_035107.1, forward strand.
GATTCTGAGATGTTTCACCTTAAAAGCTGAGAATTCTTCTCCCAGAAGCTGAGAAAGCTGCTCTCAGAAGCTGAGAAATCTACTTTCAGACGCTGTGAAAGCTTTTCTCAGAAGCTGAGAATGCTTGTAAGCTCTTTGAAAAACCTGAGAAGCTGTAAAGTTGCTCTCAGAAGCTGACAAAAGCTTTTTCTAGAAGCTGATAAACTTGCTCTCAGATTCACCATATCTTTGTTTACTGCCGTCATCCCCTTCTCGCAAATTACATCCGGAAATGACCATCAAGGGAGCCCTAAGTACCCACTTCCACCAATGTATGCGTGTATTTTGCAAGTAATATTTTAAGGATTGCTTTGAGTAGCATACTCTCCATCCCGTCCAGCCTTCCCAGCGCCAGTCCGGGGAATATTTACGATCCCATTTCGGCAAACCAGGCATAAAAGCCCTCTTCCTCTCCGTTGTTGACTGATACTTTAAACTTCAAGAGAGCTTCCAGGCCGGGAACAGAAAGGAAAAAAAACTTTTCAAAGCAAACAACTTCGGAGCACTCTCATAACAGGATAGGAACTGCCTTTAAAAACTTTCAGCATACACACGTGTATGAATTAATGCGTTCGGAATAAAATTGGTGCCACGCGTCCTCATTCTGTCGAGTGTCTTGTTCGGACTCGTAACTGGCATAACTGTCTCATGTGGGATTGGCATTTTGATCTTTTTCCTCCCTCACTAATCAACACGTTTCCCGTTGTAATTGGGGAGATGCAGAGGTAGTCTCAGTCTCTAGAAGCAACAATCATCACACACAGTGTGAAGCGCAATTGACGCAAATGAGGAAAAAGGGACGCTAAATGCAAGCGAAATAGAAATGGAATGGAAGCAACAGAGAAGCGAAATGGAATTCATATGGAATCGAAATGGAAGCAAAATCGAAGTAAAATGGAAGCGAAATAGAAACGAAATAGAGTGGCAGCTATGCAAAATTGAAGTCATATGAAATCGATATGGAAGCAAAATAACAGCAAACTAGAAGTGCAAATGAAACAGAAGAGAAGCGAAAGGGAAGTAAAATAAAAGTCATGTGGAATCAATACGATAGCGAAATGGAAGTGAAATGAAATCGAAATGGAAGTAAAAGTAATGCGAAATGAAAACCAAATTGAAGCGAAATTGAAGAAAAAGAAAAGATAAAGAGAAGCGAAATGGATGTGAAATGGAAACAAAATCGAAGCGAAATGGAAGCAATATGAAGTGAATGAAATTGAAGTGAAATAGAAAAAAGGTAAACTTATGTCTCAGTCTCTAGAAGCAACAATCATTACACACTAACATTCCCTCCCGATCTCAACTGACAGTAATGCCTTGACCGGCGCCGTTATTTATCAATAATATGTGAGCTGCTAAAATGTACATTCCCAGAGTAAATGGTAGTTCCATCCCTTCTTCATTTTGATCGAAATGCAATTCTTACCAGTTTCGATCAATCACGGAGTAGCAACCATTTAGTCTATTGGGGTTCAAAGTTCATATAGAGACTGTTGTCTCCATTTTTCCCTATGGAACTACACCAATTTCATAGTTGTCTTGCGATGAAAAACGGTATCCGTTCTACTATCAACATGAGACATCTATGCTCTTATGGGCAGTGTAGTCGTTCGAAGCAACTGGCGTCGACAGCAGAAGCTGAAGCTGCAGCAGAGCAATTAAAAGTTGTTTGATTGATACTTGGTCTTTGGCGGGTTTCCAACTGGCACAGCTAAGCGCCACTCCACGCTCATATTCCATTAAAATGCGAGTGCCTGAAGAAAAACACAGACCCAATTTTTTTGGGTCACGTTTATACCAGAGCCGCCAAATTGTGTGTGCATTCGGGAGACAAAAAATTCAAAGCTGAAGTATTTTTAGCGCAATTCTACTTGGAGCGCTATGTCTCCGAGATGAGATACCAGTTTTCATGCTCCATTTCTCAATTAAGGTGGCATTCAAAGGCATGGGCGCAGCCAGGGTTTTCTTCACGGGAGGTGGGAGTGATGGTTGTGAACGAGGCATTATTCAACAATTTCTCGTGAAATGTAAATTTATGGAGTCCAAAATATGTTAATGGTTCTGGATGGATTAGGGAAATTCTGAAGAAAGACAATAAGCCCGAAATCAATCTAAGGTGATCAACAGACGAATTTTCTACGATTTTTCAACCAGTAATATTTCAAAAATATCTACAGACATCCTGTGAAGTGTTCTTTTCAGGATTATTCTAAGAACCTCTTAGAATTTTGCTCAAAGATCCAGAATATCCTGGAATTCTTTCAGAAAATCCTTAAATTTTTTAAGACTCTACGGGAACAAAAAATGTCTAGCTAGCACATGGGCGTAGCTAGGATTTCCATCAGAGAGGGGCGAGCGACATCAAAAACTAATTTACGAATACCATGCAAAACAATCATTCTACACAACCTCTTTACTCTTTTGCATAAAACGTTAACTTTGAAGGTCATCACGCCTTAAAATCCGGAATGGAAAACGCCTGAAGATTCGATTGGTTGAAGTCCCATTGAACAGCAGTCGAACCACGGAATATAAGGATTTTATAAAGCTCAGCTAATTTTTTTTTTAAGAGTTCAACTAACAATGCATCTAATTTTGCAAAAGATGGCTTCCAATAATTCTTATCGAATACAATCAAGAACTACACTTGAAATTTCTCTGAAAATTCATACAAGGATATTGTCAATGCATTCCAAGAATCGATTCAAGATTTTCCAAGGATTTCCTTCAAATTTCTTCAAACATATTTCTTTAAATGTACTCAAGATAATTCATTAAACTCTTGGTAATTTTGCTGGAGCTCTGCCAAAAAATTTTCATGAATTCTATAAAAAAATCTTTCAACGAGTTCATCCTTGAGGATTCTTTCTAGACATTTTACTGAAACTCATACAAGGAATTTATCATAGTTTCTTTCATATATATCTTTGAGAAAAACTAAGATATTTTTTTAATCGCCGATATTTCTACATATGTTTATCATCTTAAAATTTCTTCAGAAACTTCTCTGAAATAGTGAGAATTAATTCACAGGAACTTTTTTTTAATTTCACAAATATCATTTGAAAGAATTCCCCCCGAATGTTATACACAAATTTGTTTATAGATGTTCCCTAGAATGCAGAAACTTGTTGAAGCCAAGAGACAATATTCTGAGAGAAAAAAATCATATGAATTCTGCAAAAGAAGCTTTGGTGCTTTAAGAGGCATTCATAGAAAAATGATAATAAACTCTGAAGGAAAGATTCCTGTTTGAATATCTGGAGAAATCCTTAGAAACATAATTAGATTTTTTTCTAAGGAAACTACAGAATTATTTCTTACGCGAATCAATTTCTAAGTTTTCCGAAAGGACTCCTGAAATATTCCGTAATTTCATTAAGAATTATCAAAGAGCTTTTAAGAGAACTACAGGAAAAATTATAGAAATATTTGTTGAAATTATAAAAACTGCCTAGAGAACTTTCTGCAGGAATCGTTATTTTTTTGTTTTAAGAATGCGTGGAAATATATAGCAGAATTTCATACAGGAGGTACCCTGCAAACTTCTTTAAGCTTAAAAGGTGTTTCTGGAGAAATTTATACGATTATTTAGGATTGAAATTCATCAAGAATATATTTAAAAAATGAAGATTTGGAACATTCAAAGAATTTTTAGAATACATTCTAAGAATACATCTCAAACAATTTTCAAAGGAATGTTTTAAATTTACTAAGGAATAAAAAAATACGAAAGTGAATCATGAAAATATATAATTCCTAAAGCGGATTTTCGTGTTTATCTTCTGACCGAGTTTGACAGGAATAGCATGAAAAACTTCTAAAAAAATATTTAAATTAAATTTAAATATATATTTTTTTTTTGAGAATTTCGGACTTATTGAAGGAATCCCTATAAACTTTCCCGTAAGTTCTCCATTATAACTCTTGTAACAACTAATGAAGCCTTGAGTTTTGAAGAAAGTGCTTGCAGCACTACAAAGACACATTCCCGAAAAAAAAACTTGAGTTATTACTTAAAACTCATTGAAGAAGTTGGAAGTATATTGAGAAACGGTTTCTTGAATAAATCTTGGATGATTATTTATGAAATTTTTCAAGAATCGAAATCTAGAAAAAATCTGAGGAGTTCCTTAGCAATATGTGAAGCTATCTCTTATCCAATTTTATGAGATACTAGTGATCCCAGCGAATTTCATCTTGCCATCAAGTATGCCGCTGAAAAACGCTATGGATCATTCCATACAAAATGGCAGTTCCGTTCACACTCGTTTTTTCCTACACAAAACAAGTATACAAAAACGTATACACAAACTCTGGATGAACGTTGACCCATTCGTAAGCCATTTCGTAACATATAAACTACTTGATTTTTCCTTCCGCAAGAGGGGGGAGGGAATTGGAAATTTTATTAATTTTCACGTACATAGGGAATGTCACAGGAATTCTTACAAGATTCCAAAAGTATTTTCAAGAAATTCTCTCAGAAATACTTATTGTCTGCCTCATAGCTCTCATAGGATTTCCTACAAACTCACACAGGATCCTCTCAGAATTTCCAGTGGATTTCCAAAGCATTTCCATAAGATTCCCAATTACAAACTATTTGCACACTTTTTCCGCAGTATTTCCACAACATTTAGACATAATTCTCACATGATTCCGACAGTATTGTCACTGAAAGCCCAGAATTCTCACCGAAATTCTGGAATTTCCATTTGACTATTAAGTCTGGAATTCCAGAACCCTCACTGGAATACCAGGATCCCTACTTCAATCCCAGGATCCACACCGGAAACTCAAAATTCTCACTGGTATCCCAATACACTGAAATCTACACTGGTATCCAAATATTCACCTTGAAAAAACATGGGTGTTTTATGTTCCCATCCCTGAACCCACACTAAAATAACTAGATCCACTCCGGATCCTCACTGAAACCTCAGTTTCCACAATGAAATCTCAAGATCCACATAGAAATTTGAGATTTCACAGTGGAATTCCACGGCCCATGTTAAAATCTCAGGGTCCAAACCACAATATCAAGAATGTCACAGGAATGCCAATATCTACACTGGAATCCTAGTATCCACAGTGGAATTCCAAGATTTTAACTGATACACTACGACCTAAACAACAGTCCCAGAATCAACATTGAAATGTAATTAACCTCACTGGAATATCAGTATTTGCATTAGAAGCATTAGATCCACACAGGATTCACAGGATGAACACTGAAATCCTAGGATCCACTCTAGAATCCACACTGAAAAACTAGAACCCACACTAACATACCAACTTCCACAACATTTCAACATAACTAACAGGAACCCAACAGTATTGCCACTGAAAACCCAGAATTCTCACAAGAATTCTGGGATTTTCATTCAACTATTCCACCTGGAATGCCAGAACCCTCACCTGAATACCAACATCCACCCTGGAATACCAAGATCCATACCGGATATCCTAGGATTCACACTAGAATCCAAGGATTCACTTTGGAAACCAAATACCCATGTTCCAATCCCAGGATCCACACTGAAATTGCAAGATCCACATTGAAATTCCAAGATCCTCACTAGAATCTCAAGATCCTCACTGAAATCTCAGGTTTTACAGTGGAATTCTATGACCCTCGTTACAATCCCAGCGTCCAAACCAGAATACCAGGATTAACACAAAAATGCTAATATCCACATTAGAATCCTACATTAACAACCGACCCAGGATCCACATTGAAATACAACAAACCACACAGGAATCTTAAAATTTACATTGGAAGCCTAAGATCCACAACATATTTTACACTAGATTGAAAGGATCTACACTGGAACTATAGGATCCAGACTGAAACACCAGGATCCATCTTGCAATCCCAAGATCTATACTGAAATCCCACAATCTACACTGAAGTCACAGTATTCACACTTGAATCCAAGGATCCATATTGGAATCCCATGATCTACGCTTCAACCCTAAAATCCCCACTATAAATACAAGGATCCATACTAGAACCCCAAAATCTACACTGGAAAACCAGGATCCACATTGGAATCTCAGAATCCACATTGGCTTCTTTGAATCCATTGAAATTGTAAGATTCACACTGGATTTACTGGAATTCTTGGATCTACACTGGAACCTCAACATCCACACTTAAATCTCTGGATCAATACCACAGAATCCTAGGACTCACGCTGAAATCTGAGGATCCACACTGGAATTCCACGAACAACGCTACAATTTCAGGACCATACTGGAATATCAGGCTCCGTACTGTAGCACAAGGACCCAAGACATCTGAACCCAAGGATCCACACTGGAATTCCAGCATTATTCACTGGATTTCCAACAACCACACTGAAATCCCCGAAATCCACACCGGATTCCCTAGATCCATATTGAAACCCCAGGATCCAAACTTTGATATCAGTATCCACACTGGAATCCAAGGATTTACTCTCACACTGGAATCACAGCATTCACATTGGTATCCCAGGTTCCATATTGAAAACCCAGGATCCACACTTGACGCTGGAATACACGGATGCAAACTGAAATTCCATAATCCACACTGGAATACCTTGATCCATACGAGAAGCTTAGAACTCACACTGAAAACCTTGCATCCCATGATCTACAAGGAGATTCGCATTGGAACCCACACTGGAATCCCAAACTTAGCACTGAAATCCAAGGATCCACCAAATCCCAGGATTCAAACTGGAATAATAGCATCCACACTGGAATATGACGTTCCGACGAAATTCTATGATTCATATTACTGTAATGAAAGGATTCACACTGGAGTTCCAGGCACCACCCTTGAATCCTAGGATCCACACTGAAATGCGATCTACACTGCAATCCCAATATCCACATGGAAATCAAAGAATTCACACTGGAGTACCAGGATCCACACTAAAATGCTACAATCTACATTACAATCCTAGGATCCACACTGGAATCAAAGGATCTATACTGAAATATCATGATCCGCATTGGAGGATTCACACTGGAATTCTTGAATCTCCACTGAAGTTCTAAGATCCACACGGGAATCCCAGGTGGATCCTGGGACACTGAAATGTTACGATCCATACTACAACCCCAAGATCTACACTAGAATCAATGGAACCACATCCAAATATCAGCATCCACACTAAAAAAGACAGGGACAAGGAAGCGAAATGGAAGTCATATAGAGTCGATATGAGAACGAAATGGAAGTGAAATAGAAAAAGTGTGAAGCGCAATTGAAGTAAAAGGACGCTAAATGGAAGCGAAATAGAAACAAAATGGAAGCAACAAAGAAGCGAAATAGAATAGATACGGAAGCAAAATGAAAGCGAAACGAAAGCTAACTATAAGCCTAATTGAAACAAAAGGAAAACGAAATGGAGACGACAGAGCAGCGGTATGGAAGTCATATGGAATCGAAATGGAAGCAAAATCGAAGTAGAATGGAAGCGAAATAAAAACGGAATGGAGTGTCAGGTATGCAAAACTGAAGTCCTATGAAATCGATATCGAAGCAAAATAAAAGCAAACTAGAAGTGCCATTGAAACAGAAGAGAAGCGAAAGGGAAGTAAAATAAAAGTCATGTGAAATCAATACGATAGCAAAATAGAAGTGAAATGATATCGAAATGGAAGTTAAGGTAATGCGAAATGAAAACCAAATTGAAGCGAAATTGAAGAAAAAGAAAAGATAAAGGGAAGCGAACTGGATATGAAATGGAAACGAAATCGAAGCGAAATGGAAGCAATGTGAAGTAGATATGGAAGCGAAATGGAAGTGAAATAGAAAAATGGTAAAAAAATGAAATAATGTGACTTTTGTGAAGCGTAATTGAAACAAAAGTTAAGGGAAAAGGAAGCAAAATGGAAGCGAAATGGTAACGAAAATGGAAGCGGAAGGAAAACGAAATAGAAACTTACAAGAAGCGCAGTTGAAGCAAAAGGGATGCTCAAGGGAAGCAAAATGGAAACGAAATCGAGGCCGCAGAGAAGCAAAATGAAAGTAACATAAGAAATCGATATGGAAGCAAAACTAAAGCTAACTAGAAGTGCCATTGAAACAAACAGGGAGGTAAAATGGAAACGAAATGGAGGTATAAGAGAAGCAAAATGGAGGTCATATGAAATCAATATGAATGTGTAATGAAAGCGAAATAAAAGCGAAACGAAAGACAAATTGAAGCGCAATTGAAGAAAATGGGTAGCAAAAGGAAAGCAAAATGGATGCGAAATGGAAACGAAATGGAAGCGACATGAAAGTCCTATGGAATCGATATGGCAGCGAAATGGTAATGTAATGGAACTGTACTACATACTTTGTCAGCAATCTTCCAACGCAAAGCTTGAAAAAGATTTCCTGGAACTCGAAAATTTTCCAAAGTAATTTCTGAAGCAATATTTTATTATATTAAAGATGAAAAGTTTTCGATAGTTTCCTTCTCAGGGTGTATTGCTAATTAGCGATGGGCGATTTTGAATCGATGTTCCGAAAATCGATGTTTTCATTCCGATTAATCGATTTTTTGAATCGATGTTTGGGGCGTCTGAAATCGAGTGAATCGATTCTCTTTATTCGATTTTTTGATTCGATTCATTTTGTTGAAAATTATGAATATTTCTTAATAGCATGATGAAAAATAAATCAATTTTTTAATAAGCCTTTTGCAATAGTAAATCTGTTCTATTGAGTTTCAGAACTGATTTAATTGAGGTATATTAAAATTGAATGTAATTGCATTTGGTCTCATTTCAAACTTAATTTTAAATTTGAATTCGATTCGAATCGATTTAAAAACATCGATTCAAGAGATTCGATTAAATCGGTGAATCGATTCAGCAGTTCAAATGTGAATCGATTCAGAAACATCGATGTTATAGACAATTTTGCCCAACGCTATTGCTAATGTATCGTTAAAAAATTCCTGGCTGATTTTTTGTTGAATTCCGAAAATAATAAAACAGTATTTCCTAGGGTAATCGCTGGACTAATTAATGAAGTAACCACTGCTGGAAAAATAGAGACAAAATATATGGCAAATACCTGAAAGCGAATACACTAAAACCTCAACTCACGAAGTCTTTTTACGCTTACTCAATTTAAGTTACTTTTTTACGAAGTGTGTAAATTGAATTTAGACAATTATGTTGGAAATTATGTGATGGAATGATCACCGGTTGGGGAAAATCATTGGAGATATTTACAATATGAGTATTTTTGGAACGGTCACGGAACGGGGATGACGAATATCGATGTCCGACTCCGTTTTGGAATCCAAGATGGCGACCTTTGGTTGGGTAAATCGTTGAAAACCCATGCAATATGAGTATTTTTGGAACGGGCACGAAAGGGGGTGACGTAAATCGAAGTCCGATACCATATTGGAACCCAATTCACTAGAACCTCGATTAACGAATTCGGTTTTTAAGCCAATTCAATTGGCGTCACTTTTTACGAAGTAAATTCAAGAACATCAGTACACATCAGTACATTGATCCATTTGATTAAATGAAGAGTTAAGATATTATACCATAACTAAGTATCATCAATATACAACTACTTACGTTTGTAGATACTCAGGCCTATATTCTGTGGACTCCTTGGATGTCCAAGAACATCAATACAACTCAATACAACACTTCGTTCACTAATACGGATAGTTAGGAGCCTTCACAATATTAAACAACTTTCTATTGATAGTTGGTTGCGGTTATCTATCCTAGGGCTTGTATTCACCTAGAACATCTACACAAATTATTAGAATAAGGACTGTTCATTTTATAAAGTGGACACCTTGTTTATGCTATATCTTTTTTATTTATTGATGAAATCGTAAACGGTTTTCTGTGTATCGTTCAACTATTATTCTACAATGTTATGAAAATACAGAAACTTACAAAATGCTTTCGGTTGAAAAACTAAATAGTTTTTGCAAAAACTCCTAAGAAAAACTGTTCGTCAAGTTTAAGCATTATTTTTCGCATGAAAAAAATCCTAAATTTAATGAACAAATTGTATGTTGGTATACTTTACTATTCAACTTAAGGTAGAACTTTTAAAAACATCAATAATATTCCATCAGTTCCTGACGCTGAGTCACCTCAGTGATCTATTCCTTATGGTCAAATTTGCTGATACACCATCTTTTTACTACCAGCAAAAAAGTAAAGTAATAAGCGTGTTCAAAACTGGTTTAGATTACTAAAGAAACTATATATGTATAAAAAAAAAGCAAAATCTTGAGTTTTAACCGCATTCTTGGGTACCAAATTTACTCTTTATGGTCGTTTTATTGAAAAATCCCATACTTTTAAAATTATATACGCATGTTTATCGATCTAGAGCAAACTGTAAGCGTTTTTCTCAAAATATTTTGATAGGTAGTCTCAGAATAACACATTCTGAAAATAATACATGCAAAATAAATTTGATTTAATTCAAGCAGTGTTCCCAATCTTGATGATTGTCATTGTGCTTTGAGTGGTCTTCTGAAAATAAATTATTTGTTTTTCAATTGTGCTTAAAATATGACGTGGGGACTAAATCAGCAACTCTATGAAGGCGTAAGTTATTTTTATTATAAATACTATATTATTACTTCCGTCTGGACGTACTTTAAACCTTAAAATTCTACTCATATCAGTTCCATTTAAATTTAAGATATTTTTCTTTCAAAAAAATTGATAAAAAATGATTTTATGATATCTGCAAAATTGCTTCTCCAAAAATAACTTGATATTTTTTAGCAAGCTTCTAATTGATGATGCTTTCTAAGTACAACCATTTTTTGAAAATAAAAAAAAAATATAAATTGTCGAATTTTCCTGCCGATTTTTAATAATCCTTGATTTTGATAACCTCCAAAAGTCGACCGTTCTAAACGTTGTGCCTTATTAGTGTGAAATCATATTATTTTGGTAACTTTTTTATTACCACAGCATTGTACAATATTAGTCGAACGATGTACAGAAAACCGATTTCGATTTCATTGATATATTAAAAAGATATTGCATGTCCAAAGTGTCCACTTTATAAAATGAACAGTCCTTACACGGTATAATCACAAGCATAGTTAGAGGCCTTCGGAATATTTGAAAATTAACCATATATCACTCATTACGGTTGTAGATCCCAAGGCCTATATTCACCCCATTGAAGGACTTATGACTTAAATGAATGGTTAAGAGACCGTGCCATATAAAAAAACATCGAAAGACCATTGATCACGCTTGTAGATCCTAAGGCCTACATTGGATGAAGTCCTTGGAGGACCTATGGTATCGGTAGAAATTATAACAATACTCATTTTACTGCTATGAATAGATAACGGTCTGTGCCATATCAAAAAAGTATCTGTTGATAATTGGTTACGCTTGTAGATTCTATGGCCTATATTCAATAGAGATCTTGGAAGACCAAGGACATCCGCACAATACAATGCACCATTTACACACATCAATGGTTAAGGACCATCATAGATTTTAAAAACTAAAATTAAATTACTTATCATGGTTGTAGATACCAAGGCCTATATTCAATGGAGTCCTTGGAGGACTAAAACATCCGTACAAACCATTAACATATTCCGATGACTTGAATGAATGGAAAATAGACTTTACCATGTTATAAAACAATCGATAAACCAGTGATCATGCTACGGCTGTACTCGATGAAGTCCTTGGAGGACCTAGGACATCGGTAAAAATTATAGCAATACTCATTTTACTGCTATACATAGATATGGGCCTGTGCCATATCAAAAAGCATCTATTAGTAATTGGTTACGCTTGTAGATCCTAAGGCCTTTCTTCAAAAAAGATCTTGGGGGACCAAGAACATCCGCACAAATTGATACAATAAACCATTTACTCACATGAATGGGTAGGGACCTTTGGAGTATTTAAAAACTAACCTTACATCACTTATTAGGGTTGTAGATCCCAAGGCATATATTCAATGGAGTCCTTGGAGGACTTAAAGCGTCCGTCCAAAACAACAAAATAATTCAATGACTTAAATGAGTGGTTAAGAGACTGTGTCATGTTTAAAAACTATTGATAGACCAGTGATCACGCTTGCAGACCCTAATGCCTATACTCGATGAAGTCATTGGAGGATCTAGTACATAGGTCTTTATCTGGAGAGCTTCTTAGCTAAAAATATCAAAAGCTACGACTAGAAAAGTAGTCATTCCTTTAGAAATTTTTTCCTCTTCCTGAAGAGACCGCCAAATAGGATACTGGGAAAAATATTTAAGGAAAATTCCTGGAAGAAACCCTCTAGTATTTCTTGGAGAAATTCAAGAAGTAATGCTTTAAAAAATTTCTAATGGAGTTGATTGAGAAACATTGGTCAAGAGAGATGCTTACAGGTTTCCTTGATGAGATACCTGGTCGAATGCTTTTAAGATTTTTGCAGGAATTCTTTGAAAATCTTCGAAGGATTCTCTGATAGAACTTTCAAACACATTCAGATAGCTTCAATTCAACATTCAATGGTTCATGCAATACGGTTTGACAAATTTATGAGTTGTCCTTAGAAGAACTGCTGTAGAGTTAATTTTAAGAACTGTGTTATGTTTGTTCTCGGCTTATGAAAACTTTCCATGGGATTCGTATAAACAATTCTATAGAATTATATGAATTAAATAAGTGGATTTTCAGAAGGAGCTCTTTGACTTCTTTGAGAATATTTCCAGATGATATTTGTGGACGAATATTTTGATTAGTCATAAGTTGCACTTCATCTCTTTGTTTAAGTACTTTTTGAGTAATGTACGAGCAGAATTCCGGAAGACTTGCATGTAGATACTATAGAAAAACCACGAAGATTTTACTCCAGATATTGTAAGAAGAAAAAAGAAATATTTGTCTAATAATTGTTGCGAAAAAGTATTGACGAGATTACTGAACCAATCTTGACTGTTCCCACGAAAAATTACAGTTGTAATTCTTGGACAAGTTAAAATGACTATAAAATGTAACCAAACCACTAATCTAGAGAACCGAAAGTATGATCGATTGGTCATCATCAACAAGTAACCAATCCTTATTATATTTGAATTTGCCTTCAAACTTTACTCAGCATGAAATTGACTTATAAGCATGGCGGTGGAAAAATCTTTAATGAAAGTGTTCAGTGCGCATCGTACCTTCGTGCTGTGCGTACACGAATTCTCTCTGCTCTTGGAAGTTTTCTTAAAAACTACCTAAAGCAATAAAGCAGTACTTTTCAGTGCTACAAAAACAGTACTTTTCAGTGCTAAAATTAAAAACAGTACTTTTCAGTGCTACTAAAACAGTACTTTTCAGTACTATTTTTTCTACTATTGATCCCTTTACGATCCTTGTTTGGACCTGTGCCTTCGATTTTTCGTTGGACCCGTTGGCGAAAGCTAGCGGTGGTAATCCTTGTTGGACACCGTCTAGGGAAAAAACCTCTCGAAGGTCACGTCTTCTTTCGTTTATTAACTAAACATGGTATCAACAACAAACAAAAGGAAGGGTGAATCTCTGAATTCACTACTTCCTTCCAAAAAAGTGGGTTTTAAAACTGTCACTACACGTGGCAAGAATGGAAGAAAGGACGCTTCCCCGGAATGCGAACTTTCTTCCAAGGGTGAAATGAATAATTGTATTGAAATGAGCAATCAGTTCGATGCTCTAGACAAATTTTCCGAACACCAAATCGAAGCAGCCTCTAGCCCAGGCTCTTTGATTCAAGTGAGGAAGCAAAGAGTGCCGCCTATCGTGGTCAATTGTTCCGAATTTGGGGGATTTAGGCAGGAGATCTTGAACTCCATTAGGGGAATCAAGGTTTCCTTCCAAATCGCAAAGAAAGGAGACTGTCGCGTTTTGCCGGAAACTCTTAAAGATCGTGAGCTTCTTCTCAAACATCTTGAAGAGAAGAAGCACAAATTTTTTACTTATGACGACAAAACTGAACGTTTGTTCAAAGTTGTCTTGAAAGATCTCTCAAGTGACTATAAATCACCTGAAGAGATCAAAAATGGAATAAATGATTTACTTGGATTTTCCCCAGTCCAAGTAATCATTATGAAAAAGAGAATCCAATCTGGCATTGTTCGGAAAGGGCTTTCTCATGAATTTTATTTAGTTCACTTTAACAAAAAAGAACTAAATAATATTAAAGCTTTAGAAAAAGCAAAACTTTTGTTTGATGTCCGTGTGACATGGGAACATTTCCAGAAACCTGGAGGAAATTACCAGAACCCCACTCAGTGCCGTCGGTGCCAAAAGTGGGGTCATGGTACAAAAAATTGTCGCATGGATGCTAAATGCATGATTTGCGGAGGTTCTTCTCACGCCAAAGACGTCTGTCCAGTGAAGGAAGATACCACCAAATTCATATGTTGTAATTGCGGGGCTAACCATAAGTCCAATTTTTGGAATTGTCCTTCACGCAAGAGGGTCGTTGAGGCTCGTGCCAGGCAGATGAACACTAATATCCGTTACGATAACGGTCGTTTCCGGAATTTGTCTGGTAGAGTATCGAACAATGCTCATTTTTCAGTTAACGATCGCTTGATTAGGAATCATACCCATCAGGAAGATCATAATCATGGTCATTCACAAACTAATTTTAATCCGTCGGGTAGCCGTTCGAATCTTTCAATTTCGAATGTATCTACCCACGGTAAATCCTTTGCCGATATCGTAGCAGGAAATTCGAACTCCTCCCCTGTTCGATCCATGGGTACCCATTCTACTTGTTTCAAATCAAATGGAAAAAACCCTACCGCCACAGGTAACTCCGCTTCTTCGTCTACCGGAAATTCTAATGGGAAATCACATGACATGTCTGCCTCTGATTTTAATTTTCTAACTGAACAATTGAATCTAATGATTGATGCAATGTTCAAAGCCACCACTATGACTGAAGCAGTCCAAGTAGGTGTAAAATTTACAAATCAAATTGTTATTGGATTACGTTTTTCTAATGGATCCAAATAATAATTTAAATATTTTAAATTGGAATGCTCGTTCTCTGAATGGTAAAGAGGACGAGCTGTTTAATTTTCTTACAGCTCATAACGTGCATATAGCAGTTATTACCGAAACGTATTTAAAACCTGGATCTAAACTCAAAAGAGATCCTAACTTTTTTGTTTATCGTAACGATCGAATTGATGGGGCATGTGGGGGAGTTGCAATCATCATTCATAGGCGTATAAAACATCAACTGTTTTCATCATTTGAAACTAAAGTTTTTGAAACTTTAGGTGTTTCTGTTGAAACACATTTTGGTAAATATACTTTCATAGCTGCCTATTTGCCTTTTCAATGCTCTGGCCAGCAAGTTAATTTGCTCCAAACTGACTTGCGTAAATTGACTCGCAATAAGTCAAAATTTTTTGTCATTGGTGACTTTAATGCCAAACATCGGTCATGGAATAATTCTCAAAGTAATTCCAACGGCAGAATTTTATTTGATGAGTGCTCTTCAGGATATTTCTCAATTCAATACCCTGATAGCCCCACATGTTTTTCCTCTTCTAGAAATCCATCTACGATTGATTTGGTCTTAACCGACTCTAGTCATCTTTGTAGCCAACTGATTACTCATGCTGATTTTGATTCTGATCATGTCCCTGTAACATTTCAAATATCCCAAGAAGCGATTCTCAATCCTATCAGCTCCACTTTCAATTATTTACGAGCCGACTGGAATATGTATAAAACGTATGTTGACTCCAATCTTGATGTTAACATTTCTTTAGAAACTAAACTTGATATTGACAATGCTCTTGAAACTTTAACAAATTCCATTGTTGAAGCCCGGAGCATTGCAATTCCAAAATGTGAAGTAAAATTTGAATCCGTGATTATAGACGATGATCTTAAACTCTTGATCCGTCTTAAAAACGTGAGGAGAAGGCAATTTCAACGCACTCGCGATCCTGCTATGAAAATTATATGGCAGGATTTGCAGAAAGAAATAAAGAAACGTTTTGCTCAATTAAGAAACAAAAATTTTGAAAATAAAATTTCTCAATTGGACCCTGGCTCTAAGCCCTTTTGGAAATTATTGAAAATCTTGAAAAAACCTCAGAAGCCAATACCGGCATTGAAAGAGGAAAACACATTATTATTAACTAATTGCGAAAAAGCTCAAAAACTTGCTATGCAGTTTGAAAGTGCGCACAATTTTAATTTAGGACTTACTAGTCCAATTGAAAATGAAGTTACTCAGGAGTTCGAAAGTATTCTCAATCAAGAGAACGTTTTCGAAAATGCCTGGGAGACTGATTTGGAAGAAGTGAGAACTATTAATAAAAAATTCAAAAACATGAAAGCTCCTGGCGATGATGGAATTTTCTACATCCTCATCAAGAAACTTCCAGAAAGTAGCTTATCATTTTTAGTTGATATATTTAACAAATGTTTTCAATTAGCATATTTTCCTGACAAATGGAAAAATGCTAAGTTTGTTCCAATTTTAAAACCAGACAAAAATCCTGCAGAAGCTTCTAGCTATTGTCCAATCAGTTTGCTTTCCTCCATCAGTAAACTTTTTGAAAAGGTTATTTTGAACAGAATGATGGCCCACATCAACGAAAATTCAATTTTTGCCAATGAACAGTTCGGATTCCGCCATGGACATTCGACCACTCATCAACTTTTACGTGTAACAAATTTGATCCGTTCCAACAAATCTGAAAGCTATTCTACTGGTCTTGCTCTTCTAGACATAGAAAAAGCATTCGACAGTGTTTGGCATGAAGGTTTGATTGTAAAATTAAAAAAACTTTAATTTTCCAACATACATTGTTAGAATAATTCAAAGTTATCTGTCAAATCGTACACTTCAGGTTAATTATCAGAACTCCAGATCTGAAAGACTTCCTGTAAGAGCTGGTGTTCCTCAAGGCAGCATTTTGGGACCAATATTATACAATATTTTCACATCTGACTTACCTGAGCTACCTCAGGGATGTCAAAAATCTTTGTTTGCGGATGACACAGGCCTCTCCGCCAAAGGACGAAGCCTGCGTGTCATCTGTAGTCGATTGCAAAAAAGTTTGGATATTTTTTCTTCATACTTGCAAAAATGGAAGATTTCTCCTAATGCTTCCAAAACTCAACTAATAATATTCCCACATAAACCAAAAGCTCTTTATTTGAAACCTTCAAGTAGACATGTTGTCACGATGAGAGGGGTTCCAATAAATTGGTCAGATGAAGTTAAGTATCTAGGACTCATGCTAGATAAGAATTTAACTTTCAAAAATCACATTGAGGGCATTCAAGCCAAATGTAATAAATATGTAAAATGTCTATATCCCCTTATTAATAGAAAATCAAAACTTTGTCTTAAGAACAAGCTGTTGATATTCAAACAAATTTTCAGGCCAGCCATGTTGTATGCTGTACCAATATGGACTAGCTGTTGTAATACCAGGAAGAAAGCTCTACAGAGAATTCAAAATAAAATTTTGAAAATGATTCTGAGGCTTCCTCCCTGGTATAGTACCAATGAGTTACATAGAATATCCAATGTTGAAACATTGGAACAAATGTCAAATACAATCATTAATAATTTCAGGCAAAAATCGTTACAATCTTCTATTGCCACGATTAATGCGTTATATGTTTAGGTTAAGTTAGGTTAAGTATATTAAAAACGTTTTTTTTTCTCTTATAAGCAGGTGAAATCAACTCACCTGTAACAAAACCGAACTGCTACGGCAAATGAAATGTAATATGTTGTTAACAAAATGATAATTGAATCTTAAATTTGTTTTACCAAATTAGGATGATAGTGTTGTCAAATAACACAGAACACCTAGATATAAGAAA
Source organism: Aedes aegypti (assembly GCF_002204515.2). Taxonomy (NCBI): domain Eukaryota; kingdom Metazoa; phylum Arthropoda; class Insecta; order Diptera; family Culicidae; genus Aedes; species Aedes aegypti. The sequence goes on from NC_035107.1 coordinate 273,941,101, forward strand.
TGAATGTAATGTTTGGAATGATACTAATAAAGAAATAAAAAAAAAAAAAAAAATTAATGAAAGTGTTTATTTTGCCCCGTCATTGTCATTTTTATTAACCTTGCTTTCAATACAATTTTCTATGATTGTATGACATTTGCCAGAAAACCATTTGCCAGAATCAATTCGCCAGAATGATTTTTGCCAGAAAACCATTCCCCAGAATGTACCATTCGCCAGAAAGCCATTCGCCAGAATGGACCATTTGCCAGAAAACCATTCCCCAGAATCAATTTTTGTAATAAATTTTCAATCTTGATATCAATTGATCGACAAATTTATGGGAAATTTAAGCCTACCGAATTTTTCGATACTCGTCATTTTGGTATCTTAAATATACTCATATTATTTGTACTTATAACATGAAACATTGTGAAACCAACTCCCAGACTATTTACATCAAGAGAATTGGACTACTAGCACTGCACAACTACAGCGCAAAATAATTGAAATTTAGCGTAACTTCTACAGTACAGTGCTCGCACCGTAAATGTTCTGCCAAACAATAATTATATCATTGTAATATTATAACAAGTATAAAACAACTGATTTATCCACGTTATTTCGTTTATTTTGTTAAAATCCTTCGCACACAATTTTATGCAGTTTTCACAACATGAAACATGTGTGGCGGATGTAAGATTATCTTTTCTTGCTATAAAGCTGATCTGATAAAAAAAAGCTGAAATGTTTGGCACGAATATGTTTAGTTTCAGGATTCAGTAATATGAATAGTGTATCTTTCTGGAAAAATATCGCAAAACAACTATAAAGAACAGCCTTTCAGTGAAAGAAGGGAAAATTATGTTTAAGATATGATCAGTTTAGCGCCAAAAATCATTTTAAAAATATAACTTAAATGAGTTAGCCCAACGTTCTTTCAGTCATATATTCAGTCCCTGAAAAGAACGTTGAACTGTTTTACTCTTAAAAATAATTTTAACCACGTTATTTTTTGTTTCAATTTTATTTTGCACCATTTGGGACAGACTACCGAAAAACTCTTCAATCTTCAGTATTTAGCCTGATTGTAACTTTTAGCTATCTGGTACCGAATATATTAAGAAATTCCATGAAGGACTGCCACGTGGCAATGATTAATGGTGGAAGCCAAAAAAAAACATATTTTTTCTTATATTCTGTCACTTGCTATACGAAACAAGTCGATTATATGTTTTTGGAATCACTCGAGTTATTGAAAATTTCAAATAAAATAAAGGTCATGGTTAACCTTCCATGATCGACTCATTTTCAATATAGCTTCTTTATTAGGGGACATGTATTGATTGTCCATTTCCCAATTTTTGCATTTTTACTTTCCAATAATTGTCTTTACAGACATTTTTATTGCTACCAGTCTTTCTATGATTTTTTTAAACTGTAATTATTAAAAATAGAGATGACATTATATTGTTTACATAAACTTCCATTGCTTCTGTTAGCTGCAGGCAGCAACATATCTTTTTCAATGCAATTATGAAGAATAGCCAGTGATATAAAAAAGGATAAATCTCCTATGGAGCATATAAGTCCTTGTATTCGTTAGCCCTAAAGAACAGCTTAATATTCAAAGAAGGGAAAATAATTAATAGAATGATGAAAATACAGTTGCCTATAAGGGGTTGTCCATTAACCACGTGGTCATTTCTTTCAAATTTGTATACCCCCTCGCAGTAGCGCAACCAGGATTCGGCTCTAGGGGGGGTTATGGGCGATAAAATCAAAGTAGAAAAAATCAATTTCTGGACAAACGTTTTCAAGAGACGAAACAACATTTTCAAATTTCAGTTTCTCTCGTCCGTTCCAGGCATACCTTTTTGTATGAACTTACACTCCTAATTAAAAGGATTATGTTGTAACTGATGTAATTTTTCAAAACTTTCCAAAATACGACTGTGGTGGATGAAAGAAGATTCGTTCCCACAGGATATTTTATTCTTTTCAAAAATTTGGAATAGATTCAATATGAGTAGTTTAAAAAGTTCATATGAAATTCAAATGTACTGATAACGATTTAAATATTTATTCATTCTGGTTTGTTCGAAAGTTCATCCAAAACTGTTTCTTCACTTATAATTATCAGTGGCTTAAGTTGCAGTAGGAAACGTTGCGATTATTATTAGCAGTTGCTCGAAGGAAAATCAGCATTGCAAATTTTGTCTGCATTCATCGATTTCTCTTTAACGTTGCCCTCTTTGCATTACTACAGAAAACTGTTTCACTTTTCGTTACATGTTTTCGTGCTGTAGGATTTAGAATTACTAAATCTCGCTTCGTGAACAAAAATATTAGAGATTTATTTTAATTTGACAATGCTTTTAGCGAAGGAGAGGGTTTGTGATTTTTCATCGTAGATTTGTGATTCTTCAGCTTATAAACCGATCTGCCATCCCCTTTAAGCTTTTCTTGAACTACGATTTTATAATTTTGTGTTCATAAAACTTTAAGGGGTCTATTAATAAAGAAGTCACAACTTAGAATAATATAACTGTAAATATAATCTGCTGCTCCACTTTTGGTAGATTGCAGTATGGTAAGATAACCGAGTATGGTTTTTTTTTGCTCTGGGGGGGATTTGACCCCCAAAACCCCCCCTTGGTTGCGCCACTGCCCCCTCGTGATATTTTGTCCATACAAAAATTTTAAAATTTGTGTAGACCGTGGTCATTGACCAGACCCACTTTCCCATGCCCCATAAATGAGCATGGAAGATCCCTAATAGCATGTAGAGAATAGTCTGGAAAATGCTCATCATAAAATTAAGAAAAAACAGTTATTTCTCAAAAACTACGAAAACCTCGGAAATATATTACATCTTCTTTTTATCTCACGTTACGTCCCAACTAGGACACAGCCTACTTCTCAGCTGTGTGTTCTTACGAGCTCTTCCATAGTTATTAACTGAGAGCTTTAATTGCCATTTGACTCCCACAATCCGAAAAATCTTCAACCGGCGGGATTCGAACTCACACGTCCGTTAGCTTGGTCTTGCTGAATAGCTGCAAGTTTTCCCCTACAGCTCTTATCTGCCACCATAAGTCTATAATATCATAATTAGTTTAAAATATTCTATCAAACAAAAAGTTAAAAATCCTAGAAACATTTTTTTTCCATATAATTATGTACATATTGCCCGCTGCAAATTATAATAATTCGAAGAATTTTACACACCTACTTAAGTATTGCTATGCAAAGCAAAGTATTGAAATAATATTTTTTTTCTGGGGAATGGTCTTTCTGGGGAATGACTTTCTGGGGAATGGTCCATTCTGGCAAATGGATTTCGGGCAAATGGTCCATTCTGGCAAATTGATTCTGGCAAACGGCTTTCTGGCAAATGGTTTTCTGGCAAATGTCATACAACCATATTACCATTTTATGGTCTTAAAATGAGCTTACGCTCAAAACTTATTGAAAAGATTCGTGAAATAATTTCCTTATCTTTTGGAAAATAATATACAAAACTTTATAGATTGGTTTTTGAGGGAGATTTTAAATTATTTCCATGCAAAATTTCTGGAGTTAATTTTAAGAGAATTCTCTAAGAGTTCATTGGTTTTTTTTTCTGGAGAATTCTTAGAGAAATGAAATACCTGAAGGAATTGCTGAGAATCATGAAAAAAAAAAATAGATGGAAAAATTATGTTGCAACTCATGAAGGAATTCCTGTAAAAAACTTGAGCAGAACAATTGGAGGAATATCTGAAGGAATTTTCTGAAACATTTCTCGAAAAATCCTTCATTTATCCTTTATGAATAAATTTTGAATTGAAACAAAGCCTGCGCTGTAGGGAAGATCCTTGGCAGAATTTTGGTGAATTTCATATCAATTTACCCTCCGGCTACGCCTTTGTTCAGAGCATAAACGGCATTGAAAATCTGCGGCAGCAATTTTCAACTTTTCCGTTGAAATGGTGCACTAAATTTCACAATTCGAGTCTGCGTTGTGCTTCGACGAGGAGTTTCATAGAATTCCGCCGGGACTGGGCCGGCCATTCCAAGCATAGGGGGAGGGCAATCGGTTTGGTCTGTTTCCTACAAACCGAAGGTCATAAATTTACATTTCGATTTCCATAACGTCTGACCGCGTGGGTAAATGCGCCAGCCTCGGTGGGGATTCTTTTTGCTTCTAGCGTTACTATCCAACTGGGACAAAGTCTGCTTCTCTGCTTAGTTGTCTTATAAGCACTTCCACAGTTATTAACTCAGAGATCTCCTTGTCAAATGGCTATTTTTTCATGTGTATGCCTGTGGAAAGTATGAAAATATCCTCGGCGGTGGGATTCGCACCCACGACCCTTAGCTTGGTCTTGCTGAATAGCTGCGCGTTCACCGCAACGGCTATCTGAGTCCCTCGACGGAGTATGGAATTGGAATCGAACACCAATGCTATGGGTGTGGGTGGCAAAATTCGTGGCGTGGGACACCGGAAAAATTTATTCATCTCTAGCTCGTTATCGACTGCGAACGGATTGGGAAGATCCTGAAGCTTCCGGTTTCCTAGAGAGGTCTAGGGGTCGACTGCTTTTTTTTGTCCGCTCTGCAGATGTTATAGCTTTCCAATGTGACATTATAACCGATTCCGGTGCCAACTGCTAACGGCGAACAGTTGAGCTTGAACACGTGGATGACATTGATTCAACCAAAGAATGGAATCAGGAAAAAAATGGACCTTTTCAAAGCAAAATGTCAGTGAACACACCTAATAGTACATGTGACCTGGGGACTGTAAGGTCATGCTGAGACAGAGTGTATTTTTCAAAATAGTATTTGATATTTTTTTTTAAGTTTTCTAGTTACCCATTCGAATCAGAATGAGATTTGAATTTATCAATTTTTGGTTCATGTAAGAAAAATCGTAGAGAGTAGTAATTCTGTTGCATGCACCTTTTAGGCGAGCGACGGTATCAAGATAAATCCACATTGTGCGAGTACGAAAAGATATTCGTGTTCAATCTAGGACGGATAACCAATTGGTGAGCTCGTTTCATACTTATGATAAAACATTTTTACGTGGCAACGTTACGCTTTAGAAATTTTCAAATATACTATGGATGGTTCGTCGGTACAAGTGTCAGAATAAACCCTTATTCCAGTTTTGAACAAAATTGATATAAAAATAACTTTCTTTTTCGAAGTGCAATTCTTACCAGTTCTGATCCATCACGGAGTAGCAACCATTGGCATGTACAGTCAGTCTGTGCTATACCTTAAGCAAGAGCCAAAAAATCTCCATGCAATCCAACGAGTCGTCTCACTAGCAGTTTTCCTGTGTATATTAAGACAAAACCATATCAATATTGAGAATATTTCTTTCCGAAGATATATTTCTTTTGCCTTACCCGCTACCAGATTCTTACCCAGTAGCTTTCTGAGGAAAAGGAATGCAAACCGTTTTCGCTCTGCTTTTGGAAAGCACGTTTAGCCTGAGCCAAAAGCTCCATATAGGTACGCATTTTCCTCGGCAGAACGAATCATGGCCCTCTGCAGTAGGTTGGTTTTGCTGCAGCTTGAGCAGTTTCGAGGTCAATCGCTGCCTTCGGTTGGGAGCGAGGGAAAGTACATTAAATTTATGTTTATTGGCGACGCAAATGTTGTTTCACTTGTGCTCTTACTGGACAAAAAAAAAGTTAAATCAACTACACCATTGCATTGGGTGGAACGAAGTGGGCCGGACCGACTGAAAAAGTATCCTCTTCCATTAAGGAATCGGAACACGATGGCTGCAAGTCAGGAAAACTGGCCGGTTCTCTGCAGTTTGGATGTCACATTATTATTATTGGAAATCGTCATGGCTCGTTGGGGAGGTCGGTTCTGCATTTGGAATGAAAATCATCGCCCTTATGAGTTTACAGGAAAAGCATTTGTGGGTCAGTTGGCTGCATTGCGACAACATGAGCATATTATTTTTTGTATCTGTGGAACAAGCCAAGCTTGGATCTCTTAAACATTTCTTAATACCTATTTTATTCCGTTTCATCGGGGTCTCCTCAGCCGACTGGTAAGAATCCGCGGCTACAGAGCAAAGCTGCTCTGAAGGAGTCTGGGTTCGATTCCCGGTCGGTCCAGAATCTTTTCGTAATGGAAATTTCTTTGACTTCTCTAGGCATAGAGCACCATTGTGACTGCCACACGATATTCAAATGTGAAAATGGCAACTTTTGCAGAGCATGCTCTCAGTTAATAATTGTGAAAGTGCTCATTGAACACTTAGCAGGCTCTATCCCAGTGAGGACGTACTGTAAAAAATGAAGGAGATACCTGTTAAAAACGCAATTTATTTTAAAGCTTGATGAATTTATATACCTTAGTTTTTGTTTATCTTTACAAGCTTTGTAGTTCGTAGCAAATATTAAAGACGTAGTTAATTCAAATGACCGGAAATGGGAAACGATTGTTCATGGAACGGATCAGCTAAAGGGAGTTATTTAATTTCATCAATCCAACAAAATTCCAACAAAAAAATCACACTCTCTTTGATCACTCTTAAAATAGATCCCTACTCAATTTCCGGAGCCAAAAGTTTTCTTTCTCTTTGCCTCCTCACTTCATCCTCGCTTGAAGCTTCATGAAAAAACATTCTGTTCTGTTGTCACCCAACATCCACTGGCGCTTGAATTCTTTCGAGCTGGGATTCGAATTTCAAAGTTTGCCAAAAACTTTTTCGTGGGCGCGCAAAAGTCAACTCTGGAAGTCAAACAATCACCGGATGGAGTCGAATTCCAAACAAACTTCTCCTCTCTCCCTCTATCGAAGGAACAAGTTTTTTCGAACGACAACCACTCAACAACATCTCCTGAACTGGATAAATGTGGAACACGACGGAAATGTCTGGATGGGATGTCCGCATTCATGTAACCAAAATAAGACATATTGAAAAATCTGTGCTAGAATTAAAAACAGAAATCGAATGGTTTGTATTGAAATCAAGGTATTTAAAACCTAAATTTTCGTCATTTTGGTTACAACAATCATTAGTACGAGCCCACAAAAATTGGTTGTACCTCTTCTTACATAGTGGGTCTTGTCCCGTGAATCCCGGGATATTTTCGAAAAATCCCGGGATTTCCCGAAATTGCATGTTGAAATAGAAAATACTGTTGTATTATTTTCTTAAAATGGTACAAAACAAGCTGCATGTTTTTCTATTGACTATTAAGGCCACTTACATATGTTCAAACTTTTTTCTTGTATGTTAGTAACTTAATTTTCAATAAACTGTAGTAGGTTTTTCTACAGTTTGTTCCGTTTATCAAAAGATGCTTTGATGGTTGAATTTTTCATCATATTAAAATGTTATCGATGCCTTTTATCTTACCGTAACCGTTTTAGTTTGCCCAATGTACCTTACCCTTTTCCAGGACTAACATGCACGTGGCTGTCATGCAGATAATTTGAAAGCATTAAGATACCATATGACACAAGAATGTAAATAATTTTGGTCAAATTTGAAAATGATTGGTATCACCTATACTTATACCTTATGCATCAAGTTGGAATTTCGTTTCAAATCAACTTTAATAAATGTCCATTGACTTCAACTGCATATAGGTGAACTATTGATGAATTTAATCTAAGAGAACTATTTCAATTCGATTTAACCTTCAAAAACAGGCTCGGCCGAAGCGGGTCTTGAAGCAATGTTTAGTTTTACAGAGCAGTTTGATAATAAAAACTGCTCTGTAAAACTAAACATTGCTTCAAGACCCGCTTCGGCCGTTCTATAGTTGTTTTGGAAGCATCTTATTTTTGTCCCGGGATGATTGAAAATTACATAAGTGTATTGTTGTGCATTTTTGTCTCAAGAAGAAAAGTCTTTGGTAGCAGTTTGAAAAAATAAGTCAGCATTCATAATGTCGAACAATTCAAAAAATATGTTAAGTAATATCAAAAATTTAACATGTTTATCAGAATTGTATAATACAAGCATAATGCCGACACTTGTAGTGACGAACCATACAAATATTGATTGAATATTACATAACACTAACGCTTTCGTGAAAAAAATTGTTATCATAAGCATGAAACGAGCTCACCAGTTGGTAATCCATCCTCGATTGAACACGAATATCTTTCCGCACTCACACAGCGCGAGCAGCAAAACTTTTCGTTGCCCCGAAAACGAACCGTCTTGCTGGGCTTTTCGAAGCACTGCCCAGCAAAATGCGCGAGACGAAACACAAAAACAAACTCCCGGCGATCTAAAAAGGAAGTGTTTTGTTCGGGCTTTCCAAAACACTGCCCAGCAAAACACGCGAAACGAAACCAAACTCCCGGCGGCCCGAAAACGAAGCGTCTTGCTTGGGCTTTCCGAAGCACTGCCCGTATAAGATGTCACGATACGACGAAAAATGGCATACAATGCGAATTGGATGATTTTATTACGAACTAATCTATACTCTTATGCGACTCAATTTATGGTAATAACATTGATTTGACAGCTGCCACTGCTTGATCCGACATACTTTGTACGAACAGGACGAAACGAAATGTACATATGTACTCATAAAATAGCGTTTTATGCGAGGAAACTCATCGATAAAACGATTTAATTCATCATACAGTGGGGCTGTCATGCACAAACGACTTAACTTCGTCAACTGTAATGCGACTTCTGGTTGTTTTTTTTTTTTTTTTTTGAGGAAAATTAATAAAATACTTCATGCTTTGTTCGTCGATTTTATAAGACTTTTTCCAATAAGTCTTTCAATAAACCCTACCAGAACGCCTTCAAGGCTTCCTCTAGGCATTTCTCTGTCGAACGAAACTCATCCAGTAATTTCAGAGTCCGCTAAATTGAATTCCTGTCGCGATTTGTGCATCACTATTTCCATAGATTTCCTTTGGAATTCTTAACATTTATTTAATATTCTGTCAGAGTTTTAAACGATTCTGTAAAAGAAATTTCCATTAGTTTTTCGGAAACTCGTAAAGCCATTTTGCTTTGAATTCCTCAAAGTATGTTTTACAAATATTCGACCTAAAATATGTGTTTAAAAATATCATGGACTCTAAAGGTTTTGTTTACATTTTTTTTTTATTATTTTAAGATTTTTAAGGGATTGCCTCAAAATATTTTAGATCATGGACTTTAACTTCTGCTTCTTGAAATGTTCGAAAGATTTGCTGTAGACGGTCATGTCAGAATTCCTCCAGAAGATTATTTTACTTCGAGGCTATGGCTGGAATTCCTTCAGAAACTTGGTCCGTTAACTCTGGATATCTAGTATCAGAAGAAATAACTTATTTCATCTCGTCTGGATGAAGTTTTATGTTGGTATTGTTTCACTATCAAACATCAAACACTTCGATAATTTTTCGTTGAGCAAACAGACTGCTAATGCAGCAGAAGCGGAAGCTAAACTGCCGTGAATCGAAAGTCAGTCCCATCTGCATTTTCGTCAAAATTGAATTGAGTTCAGTTTTCAACATATTTTCCAATGCTCTTTCAGCTGCCTTAATGAGATAATAAGATTTGTTCGAAAAAATAGGAAAAAACAGCAAGTCAAATTCTCCCATAATAGAAAGTAACCGCATATCACAACCACTACAGATTTCCGCATCGTGTAACACAAAAATGAAACTTGCTTTGATCATCTTTATTTTTTTCTCGAAAAGATATCAATTTGAAAACCAAATTGTGAAAGTTGCATTAAGATTTTAATGGAACAAATAGAAGCAAAAAACTTATCAGAACGTTATCGATTGATCGTTGCCAAATTCGAACAAGCACATAATACACTGTGTTGTAGTAGGGGCTTGCATAGCCATAGCGGATTAAAACGTTCGTATCTATGAAAGAATAACATAAAATAATACATGGAGGTAGATTGGGCGAAATGCTTGTAAGAATAGTTATATATATTATTTTTGGAACAATCCCAAGCAAAACTACTGGAGAAACTTATGAAGAATTCCTTCTAAGTAATTCTGTTTTAATTTCATTAGAAATTTGTGGCAAAAACCTTTAGTTTTGTTTATTTTAAGAATATTGTATTAAATCATAAAGAGTTATTACTTTTGTTTTAACGACATTTTAAACATATTTCTTGAGCTTACAGAGTCTTCAGAAAATTCCTGGATAACATCTTATGGAAATTATATTACGAAATTGTCGAGGCAACAGCAAAAAAAAAAAATTTTTTTGAGAGAATCAAAAAAGTAGATTGGAGCTACCTTGTACCTAATTCTGCCCTAATTGCTTATCTTTGTCAGTGTATTTTGACTACCAGTCTTCTTCAGTGTTTATTAAAGAATAAAAGGATCCTAAAATTTATAAAGCAACTGTATTTAAGACTCCCTGACGAATGTTTTTAATCCTTGGTGTAAATACGTGGAAGAATTTTAGAATGAGTAATTGGAAAGCAAGGTAATAAGCTCCATGAATATTAGGAGAAATTTCCATAGGTAAAATATGTAGAGCAGCTTCAGGAAGTTTCAGGAAAACTTCTTTTGAATTAATGAAGAAGCCTCTTAAAAACTATAACAGTTTTGAATAGATTCGTTGAAAATAGCTTGGTTAATTCCTAGAGATGTTCATCGAAAGTATCTGCGATAAATTTCAGAAAAATATCCTGGACAAGTTTTTAGAATACTTCGGGCTGGTGATTTTGGAAGACTTCCTGCGTATATAACTGAAAAAAATTCCTGCGTATATAACTGAAAGATGGGAGGAAATAGGAGTGGGGTCCTTTGAAAAGGGAAGATCACTTGAGCGAATTGAGAGCATGTAACTCCATACCACAATGGATTCGAACAGCGCCCTAAAAGTTCACAAAAGTAAGGCTTTTGAACTACCACCATTTGAGCTGTACCATTTGCATGAGTCTACAAAGATTGATCGTTGCTGATATTTTATGCTGAAGATTGGCCTAACTAAGCTATCCTAACCGTAGCCACTACCCAAACTAGGCAGGATTAAGCTTTTCGCAATCTCAGAACGAAAAAGACCAGCAGCGAAAAAAACAGATCGGTATCTCTTAAAAGTCGCCAAAGGCGAAAAGCATAGAAAACACTGTGTAATACGCTTAATGCGAAACCATAGGGGTGAAAATTCAAACTAAATTACAACGCATTAATAATCCCACCTTTATTTAGCCTCAGGCTTGAGACTGAAGAAAAGCAGCCGATTATCTCTGAGAAACACAAGGTCACCTGCACCATTGCTCCGGGTAGCACAGGAAGGGCATAATACTGCAGAGGGCGCCCTGGTACTCCACAGGCTCCGTTTGCGGTTAGGTTTATTTAGACCCCCCTAACCATTCATTCTTAGGCATGGAAAGCCGCATGAATTAGGGGTCACCTGTTAGGTGGACTTTTAACACCGGAACAGGCAGTCCATAGTGTTAATTCTTAGCCAATTGAAACAATAGCTACCGACGCTACGCGGCTAACATAGATGATTATCTCCTGACGTGCCCAAACAGTCCAATTTTATACGTATTCAGAGTTAGTTTAATCAGATTGTTATTTATTTGAAAAATAAAATTGATAATGAAACGGTGACAATAAAAAGGTTTCCGTGATAAGAGGCTGACAAAATCGGGTCAAAACTGTTTTCCAGATTATACTTTGGCCCAATGTCACCCCCAACGATGATGCCTCCAAAAACATATTCAAGTATCCTTCTGGAGATATGTACATAGTAGGTACATTTCAATTTCTACTGAATTCTAGCAGAAATGGTTTGAGAAATTCTTCGAGTTTTAAGCATATTCGGAATTAAGTTTTCTACATCTGTACCGTGATTCGCCCCTCCTTTTTTTTCAGAAATATTTCCAAAAATAGCGATAAGAACGACTTCAAGATTCCCTCCAGGCTGAATTGTAGTAATCTGAATAAAATGCATTAATTGATTTTACCAGAGACTTAATCACTTGCAGAGCATTACACTAGAATTCCTCTAAGCACTCTTTTCTTCTATATTCGTTTAAAAACATCTATTGAACTACTTTTAAGTTGTCCATCGATTCCTTTCTTATGTCTATTTAATAATTGTAACTGTTTTTGAAGAAAAATAATACCATGCAAAACTACGAATTATGGAGATACATATGCTGCGATATGCTTTCTAGCATCGCACATTGTAATCCTGTGAAGCTGCCAGCAACCCCATCGAACTCAAGTCAGACACAGTTTGATCCGCTCCTTAGGATGCAGGAAACGCTTGAATCTCACCACTACACACATTCACTACAAATCACATTCTAAACATGTACAGAAAACAAGAACTTGAAAGCACCGGCGAAATTAAATCATATTAAAACTTTTAATGACAAAACATGCGCTCACAGAACACTGTGATTCTGAAACTGAAGTGACAGATCCTTTCTCAAAAACATCGATTTGAAGAAGCAGAGGGCGAGGAGATGGCACAGCTGTGCCATTCTCGGATGGAATAGTTGTGCAAGTCTCGAAAGGTCTATCCGATGCCCAACGCATCATGTAAATGTTCCATGTCGCGATTCAAAATATTAAATGCGATAAGAATAAGACCATCTTGGCGGACGCAGGTGTTTTTTTTCATGCAACTAGGAGTTTAAAAATCTTCATAGACTGGCCTGTATATGTTCATGCTCATGCCAGTGTAATTTTTGGCGCGGTGTGGGATCCACAAAGTGCCTTCCCCACTAAAAACACTCTCCTAGGTTTAGTACCATAACCCTCCGGAACCACCTTCCGGTATTACTTTGGAGGGAAGGCTAACGTGCTGAGCGCACCTCTTCAATTTGTTATTCTACATGTTGAGCCCTTCGGCTCCTGTTAGCAGTTTTAAAACCGTTCAACGTTGTGCCTCATGCTGAGCCCTTTGGCTCCACACGTTAGTAATTCGTTAGTATCTACTATTTTCGCCCATTGGCGACCCGTCAATTTGTTAGTACCTACATCCAATATTCTGAGCCCTTCGGCTCCAGTTTGTACACTACTCTGAACTCATTCAGTGCGCGTACTCACACAGTTACGACGAACTTCTCCTTTTCTTTGTTCAGCTGGTAGGATGCCGAGGTCGGTCCAACGATTCCGGTTGAGCATAACTTCCGGTTCGTAGGCGCCTCGACTACCCATTACCAGCGTTCCGACGTACTCTACTTGACTAGTCTCCGACGGTGGACCTAGTCTACACCGACGAAGAATTCCCCGGCGGTGAAAATTCTCCCGAGACCGATTCTTCTTTTTCTACGTTTCGAGCCGACCGGAAGGGTGCCGAAGTCAGTCCAGCGATTCCGGTGGAGCCTAGCTTTCGGTTCACTGGTGCCCCGATGACCCTAAAACCGGCGCAATGACACGTCTACTCAACTAGTCCCCGGCGGTGAACCTAGCCTACACCGACGAAGAATTCCCCGGCGATGGAAGTTCTCCCGAGACCAATTCTCCTGCTGCTGCTGCTACTGCTGATCCTCACTTTTTTACGGGACGACCGGTAGGGTGCCGAAGTCAGTTCAGCTATTCCGGTGAAGCCTATCGTCCGGTACACTGGTGCTCCTACGACCCGGGACCGGTGCAACGCCGCGTCTACTCAGCTAGTCCCCGGCGGTGGATCTAGCCTACTCCGTCAGAGAGTTCCCCGGCAAAGGAATATCTCCCGAAACCGAGCAGTCATTCTTCCTTTTCATGCGTTCACTCTAGCTAGCAGATCGTTGGTCGCTACGCCACTTCCTCTGAAGCTCGGACATTATTCTCGATACCGTGCTATCGACAGCGTTCCAGATGCCTTCTTCTCGGCACATCTCTTCGACAACGTTATCGACAGTGACTCCTCGCATGTCCCTCCTCACTTCTTCGGACCTAGGACATTCGAAGACTACGTGCTCCGGTGTCTCCTCCACATTCTCGCACTCCGGGCAAAAAGGTGAAGAAGCATGTCCAAACCGATGCAGATACTTCCGGAAACAGCCGTGTCCGGACAGAAACTGCGTCAGATGGAAGTTCACTTCTCCATGCTTCCTATTAACCCACAGTGATACATTTGGAATTAGACGGTAAGTCTACCTTCCCTTCTCCGCGTTGTTCCACTCTTGCTGCCACTTAGCCAACGAGTTCGTTCTGACGATCCTTCTCACATTTCTGGTGCCTCTTCGCTCATAACACTCCACGTCCTCGGCCAGGGTGATGCAGATGGGCATCATGCCAGCGATAACGCATACTGCCTCCGATGAAATCGTCCTATAGGCGTTCGCTACTCGTATGGCCATGAGTCGGAATGTGCTGTTCAACATCCTCCGATTACGCTTGGTTTTTACCGCTGTGGCCCAGACTGGGACTTCATACCTGAGAATAGAGACCGCTAAACTCGCTAGGAGACGCCTTTTACTACTTCTCGGTCCACCGACGTTCGGCATGATCCTCGCTATCGTGTTGACCGCCTTCGACGCCTTTTCGCAGGCGTAGTCCACGTGAGCGTTGAAGTTTAGACGGTCATCTACCCTCATCCCCAGATGCTTCAAAGCACGTTTTGATGAAATGTCTTGTCTACCGATGTTGATTTCAACCCTCTGAACAGCTTTGAGGTTGCTAACCAGCACTAGCTCCGTCTTATGATGAGCCAGCTGTAGTTTTGCTCCAGTCATCCATGCTTCAACCGTGTCAATCGCTTCCGTCGTCAGCATTTTAACCTCTTCCAACGTCTCGCCAGTCACTGTTAGAACGACATCATCTGCGAATCCAACGATTTCCACTCCGTTAGGTAGCTCCAGCATTAATACTCCATCGTGCATCGCGTTCCAAAGCGTTGCCGTGATCCTGATCGACTTTTGACCCAACTCCGTTGCATAAACCAGGACTCTGTTTTGGAAATAGCTTTTTAGCATACTGCACAAGTAGCCAGGAACTCGCATTCTATGTAGTGCTAAGGCTATAGCCTCCCTGCTGGCGCTGTTGAAAGCATTTTTGACGTCAATCGTCACTACGGCGCAGAACCGATTGCCTCTCCTCTTCTGTTTGGATGCCTTCTCCGCATTCTGCACACCTGTCCGAATTGCATCCACCGTCGAGACCCCTTTCCGGAATCTGAATTGTCTCTTCGATAAGCCACTCTCGCTCTCTGTGCATTGTGTCGGCCTGTTAAGGATGATCCTTTCCTGGAGCTTACCATGTGTGTCCAGCAAACATATAGGTCTATACGATGCTGGGTCCCCTGGTGGCTTCCCTGGTTTTGGCACCAACACCAGCTTCTGAACCTTCCAACTGTCTGGGAAACAGCGTTCATTCAAGAATTTCTGCAGCATCGTTCTGAATAAATCCGGGAACACAAATATCGCGATTTTTAGTGCTACATTTGGGATCCCATCCGGACCGGGAGCTTTCTTCACCTTCAGACCCTTCGCCACTGCTAGTAGCTCTTCATTAGAGATTCGCACACCTCCGGGTTCTTCTTCCTCGTCTTTGTATGGCGTAGGCGACCACACTGTTGGGTCATGATGCGGAAACAGACCTTAAACAATAATCCTCAACCTGTCTGGACATGTTTCGACTGGTGTCGCCGGACCCTTAAACTTCGCCATCACGATACGGTAGGCGTTGCCACAAGGGTTTTCTTCGGCTTCTCGACATAGCTCCTTGTAACAGCTGGACTTGCTCCGCTTAATCTCTTGTTTGAAAGCAGCTCTAGCTTCACGGAAAGCGATTCTCCGTTCCTCTCTCTCTACTTCGGTTCTTGCTCTCTGGAAGCGTCTCCTGGCTCGGAAGCATGTAGCACGGAGGGTACTAAGCGTCTCATTCCACCAGTACGCTGGGCGCCTTCGGTTCCTAGGCTCCAACTTTCTCGGCATCGATGCATCACAAGCCGTTGCTACCACTTCTGTCAACTCTTCTGCGTCAAGGTTCGCCCTGCTGTATGCTGTATGAAGCGCCTAAATAAACACCTCCTTGTCGAAGTCCTTTGTCTTCCACTTCCGCTCGCATGTCCTCATTCTCATCGGCGCTGGGGAGATTCGCCGGCTGATGCTGTAGAGAATCGCCTGGTGATCACTGTGGGAATATTCCTCGCTCACCCTCCAATTCATGTCATCCAACAACAATGGGCTACAGAACGTAACATCGATGATGGACTCCCGACCGTCTTTACGGAATGTACTGACAGCCCCTTCGTTGCACAGCCTCACATCTAGCTTCCCCAGAGCTTCGAGTAAGCTGTACCCCCTGGCGTTGGTCAATCTGCTGCCCCACTCTACGGCCCAGGCGTTGAAATCTCCTCCTATGACTACCGGCGTTCTTCCCACCAGCGTATCTGTTAGCAAATCCAACATACTATTGTACTCTTCGTCTGTCCATCTCGGAGGCGCATAACAGCTGCATACGAAGACCCGGTGACTTTGGCAATAACAAATCCGTCGTGTGAGCTATCGACTACTTCTTGAATGGGGAACCTGCCCATCACCTGTATTGCCACCATACCTGCTCTATCAGCCACCCAATTACCGTTTTCGAGGGGAACCCGATATGGCTCCGCAATTATTGCTACATCGCACTTGGTTTCTGTCGTGAACTGCCACAACAGTTGCTGTGCAGTGTCGCAATGATTGAGATTCACTTGTGTGATCTCCATCCTTATTGGCCCGCCTTCCCTTTTTTATGCGCCGGGCATTTGAAGCCTCCCGTCGGATGATCGTTTCCGTCCTCCGGCATGCATAGCAGGCACCTAGTTCGCTTTGTACAGTCCCGAGCAACGTGACCATTTCCGCCGCAATTCCAGCATAGGTCGGACCTGTCCGGGCCCTTACAGTTTCTCGACTGATGGCCGAATTTCCTGCATTTGAAGCATCTCTCCATTTGCTTGGTGACTCTAGGTACCAATCTCAGCGGGCACACCGACCAACCAACTTTGATCGTGCCTAACGCCACCAGTTTGTTGGCAGCATCCACTGGCAATCGGATTGCCGCCGTCTGTGTGCCTCCATACGACTTCCTTATCCGCATAGACATCTGTCCTTCTAGGTTACACTGCTCGGCCAGTGCACACTTCAGGTCTTCTTCCTCGTGATCTCATCCAGATCTCTGCACTCGACCACTGCCTCCTGCGAAAGAGCTCTTACGTTGGCCTCGTCACCCAAGGATTTGGCGATGAGCTCCTTGTACGCCGTGCTCTTGACAGAGGGGTCTTTCTTCAGAACGAAGATCATGTCGCCCTTCTGCGTGCGCCGCGTTTTGACAACGTTTTCGCCCAGTTCCTTTAGCTCCAGATCTTCCTTCACTCTTTTGAGGAGCGCAGCGTACGTTGTTTTGTCGTTCGCTTCCACGACCAGAGCATCACCCTTGTACCTCAGCCTAGGAGGTTGACGTGTTTCTTTCTTCTTCTGTTCCGGCTTCCTTCCTTCCTTCACTTTCCGGTTTTTCTTCTTCTTCTGCTGACTTCCGATGATAAGCCATTCACCTTCACTTCGAGCATCTCTCTGGTTGTTGACGCCTTTCTTCTCGTTTTTGTGCTTCTTTGCATCCTCTTGTTCTCCAGGTGATTCCCTGATCCTTTTCTCTGAGCGGGTATTTTGGTGACTTCTCGGCGTCTCCTGAACATCCGTCGTAGGTCGTTCCGCTGCTTCCGTAAGAGCTTTCTCAGCCGTTTCCGCTCGCATTCTGAGCGCATTCTGCTCACGCTCAGCTGCTGATACGGCGGCCTAATACTCGTCACCATGTACTTAATTTTCAAGTGCACATTATTTTTCTTCTTCACGAACTCGTAGAGCTCGTTAACCTTCCTCCTAATGTCTGCCAAACTCGACTTCTCTAGTCGCGACTCGTTGTGGGTAGTGTTGCTACTCGAATTAGGTGTGAACACGCGGTTTAGCAACGTCCTCTCCTGCTGTGTTGCTTGTGGCTCACTATGTACTTGGCTAGTACTCGCTACGGTGTCCAGTGGTGTAACTGGTGAACTCGCTACCCTACCACTTCTTGCGAACGCGTTCGCGTCTTCTCCAACTGCCTTGGTGTCATGAATACTCTCCATTTTAGTGGGTCCCCCCTCAGAGCCGCTATCTTCATCCGTCGTACATAGTCGCCTTCGCGATCCCATGGTTATCTCGTACCTATGAGCGTTGTAGGCAGTGAGGCCATGCGTGGGTTGACACGGGCCCTTATGGGGGCCGGGTACAGTGCCAGATCGGCGTAGATCGGGGATGCTACATCCGAACCTATATACTCATCACGCTTGATGGACAGACGTCGAACGTACTTGGAGGCCTGCCACGGTTTTAACGGGACGGGGGCAACCGCCGTTTCAGGGAACTGTCACCCATCCTTACTAAGGGAGTAGAATAGTGCGGCTGTCAGCTCTGTAGCGTAGATATGTCGTGTTCCTTGTTCCAGTTCCTCAGTCCATGCCGCCAGTATGCCGTAATTGAGATCTTACTGACGTCGATCCTAATGTGCCGGTTGGCACTCCAATGGTTGGGCTAAGGCACTTTGAAAGCGGTACCAGGTCGCTTGTTCAGGGTTACTTGCAGATATGTGGTTTTTTGTAGAGCTGATGAACCCCCGCCACATCCTAGGTAGACCATGCTTGAGCCCCTGGTCAGATGGACCAGACGCTCGGCCACCTCCCGAAGGAAGTACTAAAGGTGGTATTCCATACGGCTGTATGTATGAGCTTCGCTTGGAAAGGGTAAAAATCCCAAGCTCCCACCTGGCACCTCCTCACTCTAGCTGATGACAGAAGGACAACAGTGCCCAGGTTGCACTACCAGCTAAGTACGCAACCCTTAGCTGGCGGTCTTTGTCATCGTTAGACCCGTGGAAGCGTGAGGTAGGGGCTTGTGAGGACCAGAGCTATGTTGGACGCTCCTTCCTGGTTGTCGACTCACCATTTTGCAACCCGGCGGATGCAGGTGTGGTGCTGCAGAAGTGGTAGTAGCACTTCAATGAACACCTGAATGGTGCTGAGAGCGCAAGCAGTGAGGGCCAAGACAACGGAGAAAAAGCCTACGTCACTTCAACGGACGATGGATACCAACTAACCCCTACTCTAAGGGATGTTAAGAGTACCAGTTGGTAAAGATGGTATCGAAGCTCAACTCATCAGGATAAGCACAATGAAGCTAGTCATTTGTCTGTACAGACAATCTTGGAATCAGTGTGAGAACTCCTGAGCAAGTCTTGCTTTCTTGATGTGTCCTGTGTTATTTTAGGTTATCCCCGTGGTCCATCAGCTGTAGTAAATTAGTTCATGGGAAGTTCTAAAATCGATAACGGATCAGATCATTTTTATTCCCAACTGGGACAGAGCGTCCTAGCTTAGTTTGCTCATGGCACTTCCACAGTTATTAACTGAGAGCTTTCTTTGACAATTGATCATTTTTGCATGTGTGTATCGTGTGGCAGGTAAGAAGATACTTTAAACCCTGAAAAGTCGAGAAAATTTCCTTTACGAAAAGATCTCCGACTGCTGGGAATCGAACACACGACCCTAAGCTTGGTCTTGCTGAATGACCGGTGAATAATGATTAAAAACAAAAATTAATCCCTACGACTATCTGCGCCACAGATCTGTAACGTGTAACCTAACCATGTGGTTGTTTATTGATTGCGGTGAAATTTCTTGTATGATTTGCTAATTTTAACCGTATGATGTAGTCCTCCGTCAAAATTAGTTCAACGCAAGGTTTAAACCCAAAAATAACTCCAGCGGTTTCCTTCACAACATTTCCAGAGCCAGTCAATCCTGAAGCGCACCACATCACCATACAACAACGCAACCCAACGAAAAAAAAAACAGGAAAGCTCGTCGAAAAAGCCCTTCCTTCCGCTACAGCAAACGGCAC
This sequence comes from Aedes aegypti, assembly GCF_002204515.2. Taxonomy (NCBI): domain Eukaryota; kingdom Metazoa; phylum Arthropoda; class Insecta; order Diptera; family Culicidae; genus Aedes; species Aedes aegypti. The sequence continues at coordinate 273,960,888 of NC_035107.1, forward strand.
CGAAGCGGAGACTCCGACTAACATGCCGAGTAAACATAAAACGAATTGCTTTCACCGGTCGACGTCGACTTGGGCCTCCTCTGTAAGCTATAACGGGAAAAACATCCCGTCCAGACTCGGCAACGTTCTCCAACCTGAATGAAGCTCTTGTTTGGAGCCCGAATCTTTACCGAAAAAAATAAAATACCGGCACAAAGCCCCCTTCATTGTGTAATGAAACAGCACACAGCACACACAAATGCATAACAATAAACAAATATTATGACTATGGGAAAATCCTCTCTCTCCGGCGACGACGACTCCTGCCTGCACTCGGAGCTCTCTAAGTCGCAGCATTGTAGTGAACCGTGGCATTTATTCTGGTTGGGTGCTGCAAATTTGTATACATATTTAGCCGAAATACCGGAGCCCTGTTTTTGAGGGGGGGTACTTCGCTTGGTGTTGTTTTTATGCTTTTCAGGATTGGGAAAATGCGCGTTGATTCAAATTTCTATTGAATTTCAAGGCTTTCGGATAGTTAGACCTAGCAGGCTGACATAAAACATCAAACGAAAATTATGAAGCACGTTTATAAAAACTATTAGAAAATTTCCATTGCGCTTTAGGTGGATCATTCCGAAACCGTTTTTCATCCTTATTCGGATATTCGTATTCATTTTCATCGCTACGTTCAGATATCTCCACACGCACAGTCAGCGGTGCTCACACATGTTTTATCTCGAAATGATAATTTACGGCTCAATTTACAGAATTACTTATGAGTTTTGATCTCTGGCGGTTGGAGTTCTGTGTAGATTTAAGGTGATACGCGAGGAGGGGGAGGACTTCGAAGGTTACATATCTTGCGAAGATAAACTCGCAAAACAATGAAACACGACTGTTGATGGGAGAATATGAATTATTTCGGCAATCTATGCAATGGGGCGTTGAATGCGTGGGAATTCTGATACGGGTATCTTTAAGTTATGACGAACATCTGTAAAACACTCGTTATGAGAACATAAGGCACTTGAAATCAGCTAAATGGAATGAGGAGCATCAAAACAGATTTAAGACCTTTGTAAATTGTCAACATGAAACTTTCAACAAACATTCTAGAATATGCCAAAATTCTCCATTTTGCTATTCGTCACAGGAGAATTCTCCTCAAGCCCTACAAATCATCCATCAATGTCACCAGGGGGGGTGACCGAAGCCCAGGTTCAAAGCCCAATCGACAAGGAACCAACACGCAACGGAGATTTTCAATTTTCCAACCAAAACCAATAACCCGGCAGCATCCTCAAGCAGTCCGAGGAAGCTTGTCGAACAACTCGAAATTTGTTTTCCTTCCCGTGGAAATAATTTGGGCTTCGTTTTAGCTCCACCGCTCGAAACATCCATTCATCAAAATTTGAAACAATCTACCTTGTGGGTGGTTCAGCCGGTTTTGTTCATGGAGTTTCTGCACCATAGATGAACCTATGCACGGTGCTCGTATTTCAAACCAATCGTGAGTTCGATTCAAACCGAGAAGACGTGAAACTTTTTCGCAAATTTCACATCAATTTGTCCATTTAATCCAATTAAATAATATATGTAATGTTCAGTTTTTCGGTAGTTAGTATAAATTTTGTTTTTAACAAACTAAAATTTATACAGGTGATGACAATCAGGTTCAGATTGGAATTGGTAATATGCAAGAGCCCCTATAATATCCATATACTGATGAAGGTAGCGTTAATTTACACGTTATAGAACAACCCTTTTTGAGTAGGTAAAGTGTACCAGTTATGGCCATAGTGGTTCCCTATTTGGCCATATGGGGATTTTTTTATTTCCCTACGGGTTTGAGCCGAAAGGTCTCAGATTGTCATGAAACTTTTTCCACAGGCAGGGTTCATCAACATATGAATAAAAAAAATGAGAAAAATTCAGGGTCGCCTATTTTCCCGGATTTTTTTGTTTTCCCCTGACACTACTAATTTTGAAAAATCATAAGTCAAGAACGAAGCATCATAGAAACAAAGTTTTTTATGAAAATGAAAGCAAATTTTCTCAGGAATAAAAAAAAATATTAACTGGAAAAAGTTTTGCACAAAATTTTCCACCGTTGAGAAAATTCGTAAAGAAGCCGTAAAGAAAACCGTAAAAACTATGTTCCAATTGTTGGAAAACTTTCAAAAATATATTTTTGAGAAGGTAATTTCATGAGCTTTAATCGCTGAATTTTTTGAAATGTACTTTTTTTTTCGTTTTTGAGTTATGGTCAATTTTGTGGAAAATGACCATATAAGCCTTTTCTGTGAAAACCCATATTTCAATCGAAGCATCGGAAAAACAAAGACTTTTTATCAAAGCAATTGCAAATTTTCTAAAACATCTGAAAGAAAGATATGGGATTGGTTTTAATGAAGTATAAGTCGGAATGTATGATATTTTTCATGAAAAATTACACCGCTATGAAAAACTGAAAAAAAAACTGTTTCTGCCTCAATTTTTCATTACATTGAAAAGGGATTATATCTTTTCTATGGAACAAATAAGATTATTATTATTATTTTTTTTTATTTACCGTCGAACGGGGCTACTTTTGATTCCAGGGGCTACTTTGGACACTCACCTTTTGTATTTATTAGCAGCGTAAATATTAATCTGAGCTATTTTGTGTCTTCAGCACTTTTATTAACCAATATATGCTCTCTCACTAGGCATGATTTTTTCTTGGAACAACATCAAGAATAACAGGATAAACAAGAAAACATTTCAAAAAAGCCCGAATAAATATTCACAAGGTATAAAACATTGGCTATACAAACATTGTTTGAATTTTACCCATGTCTTGGAAACTTGTTGGGAGCATCACAAAACTATCGAATCGTCATGTTTCATGAAAATCTTGTGATTTGTTTTGCTTAAAATTGTTGTTTTATTAAAATAATTGATCAAAGGTCTTATTTTTGCGACTTTAATTTTATTATGATGTTTTGGTTTGTGTATTTTACAACTCAAAAAAAAAAAATAAATGTTTGTAAAAGTGAACAGACATAAAACGCATATATTTCAATACGTACCAATGCCAAATTCACAACATAATCTCTAAAAAACAATTTTTCTTCATAATTTACATGAATTTGTAGTACAGAACAGTTGCATCCTTTAAATGCCTAAATTAAACTACTCTTAAGCCAGCTCTAAACTGCTTAGAAGCTAATAGCATATTACAAAAGCAAACTTACTTCTTTACGATCATGCTAAACTTCACTTCATAGATTGCGTTTTTAATGAAAACTACTTACTGGTATTAAATTAGATACCGGTATTCATGTAATCCTTCAACATATCGTTCATATAACAGTAAGAATAGGAAAAAAAAAGAGTTTTTGTACATAACTCATTTATCATCGCAGTACCTAGTAGTTACGTCGTTCGTTTATGTCAACTTGAAAATCGAGCATTCGTAACTGATAGTTCCATTTAAAAGGAAGTTGAAAATTTAAGTTTCATACTGCAAACTGAGAATAGTGAATGGCATGTTTCGTTGAAATTTGTTATATATGTGTAATTGATTCTAGCTTTGCAATTTTCTACATTAAGTTTATCAATGAAAAACGTTCCATAACATCACAGCGGACGACAATTTATTGAATCAGTTTGAAAGTTATAAAAAAAAAATCATTTCATTAGCAAATTGTGAAAAGTCCAAAGTAGCCCTTTTTTGTCTTGAAGGACACGCTTTTTTCGCTATTCAAGTATTTTTGTTATTTCTTGATGGATTTGCCTCATATTTTGCACATTTGTTACGTACATATACAACTTAAATATAGGCAAAAATTATCAACATCTATCCATAATTCTAAGAGCTACAAATCCTCAAAGTTAAAGAATGTGGAAATATTGTCAAAAGAAGCCCCGTTTGACGGTATTCAATTATTCAGCATATAACTTACATTTTCATCTTAATACTATCTATTTTTTCAACCGGGAAGATTGTCTTTGGTTTCTAACACAAGAAGATTTTCGTTTCTGGTTAATCATAATCATTCACTTCATGCAGATTTTCAAAAAATTGACAAAAAATTGCAATTTTTATTGAGAGCTACGAATTACCCATTATTTTGACCCAAATCTACAGAATTTAAGTAATTATATTTTTCTCGATCCCCAAATGACAAGCCCAAATGGATTGATTATTAAGATAATTTTGCTATGGTCTTTTGAAAATTTCCGCTAGTGGGCTATTTATTGAGATTATAATATCGTCTGCAAGTTGTCCATGTGTGCATTGTTTTTCCCAACTTTCATCAATATCTGGAACATAAAAGCTGCTCCATGAGGCTAAGAAAGCTTCTTCCAGAAGCTGAGATAGCTTCTCCCAGAACCTCAGAAAGCTTCTTCCACAAGTTTAGAAAGCTGAGATAGCTTCTCTCATAAACTTAGAAAGCTTCGCCCACAAAGTGAGAAAGCTTCTCCCAGAAGCTGAGGAAGCTTCTCTCACAATCTGTAAAAGCTTTTCTCACGAGCAGAGAAAGCTTCTCCCAGAAGCTGGCAAACCTTCACCTAGAATTCGAAAAAGCTTGTTCCTAAAGCTTCTCGCAGAAACTAAAAAAGCTCCTTCCAGAAGCTTAAAAAGCTTTTCTCAGAAAGTTAGAAAAATTCACCCAGAAGCTAAGAAAACATCTCCAGGAAGCTTAGAAAGCTTCTCCCAAAGCTGAGAAAGCTTCTCCCAGAGAATGACATTGCTTTTCCGAGAAGCTTAACCCTTTGGGGCCTGTTTTTTTTTCAAGAACTATTATACAGTTTTTTGAACGCCTTTCAATAGTTTCGGTGCTCAAAATGCTAAACATAACAAGAAATGATGACATATATTTTTTTGGGAGGTGCTAGGTCTTCCAAACTGCTCTTGAGTTCATAACTTGAAGTCTATGCTTGTAATAACAACCTTGTTCATCATACAAAGTGATAAACTGTAATCTACCGTATATTCTGAACCTTCTGATTGTTCAGCAAATATTATCAGATCATTTCGAATGTTCTAGATTATCTAACTTGTCGAGATGTTCAGTACATAAGATCTACAACACGATGAGAGTCAGGATTTAGTGGTAATAAATTAATAACCACGAAACGAAGCACTTCCGAAACATGGTGTATTCGACAAAGTTTCCAGTCATAATTAGCGACATCTATTGGGAAGCATCCATAAATTATGTCACGTAAAAATATACTATTTTCAACCCCCCCTGCTTTTCACCTTTTGTTTGAGAACAATTTGTGAAAACGGCAGTAGAGCCTTAATTCGTAAACGAGTAGAAACACGTTTTGAATATATGTGTTTGTCGACGAATCTTCTTCTTTTTTCTTGGCATATCGTTCCCACTGGGAGGAAGCTGGCTTCTCAGCTTAGTATTAGTTTAGCACTTCCACATTTATTACCTGAGATCTTTCTCAGCTAATAACCTTTTTGCATGGATATATCGTGTGGCAGGCATGCGCCCATACTCTGTGCCCAAGGAAGTCAAGACTCTTTCCTTTACGAAAAGATCCGGTAATCGTCAAACAAATCTCGAGCTCTACTTCTTTTTTGCAATCGTGCAACACGACTATCCGTGTAGAGGCGTCACTACTGTACTGTCACAGACGCGATCGTTCCACCAGAGGCGCTAGTGTTCGATCGCTTTGACTTTTGATAGTGTACACGTTGCTGAATGATGCGAACAAAACTTACTGGTAATTCGTGTAGTAGTGTGCGTGTTGGGCAAACGTCAACTAAAAATGCATCATGGCAGACAGTGCTTCGCGCGGTTCTTGCAACAGATGGCAGTGTGGACTATAAGACTATCCATGAGGACACTTCGCGATTGGGTTGACAGCTCAAGGTGCAAGCACAGTGAATACTAAACTTACCGAAATTTCGTTAAGCGTCATCAGTGCTCACCAATCTCCTTTGTTCCCCAAGCGATGATTGTCAAAAATTCATGGTAAACAAAAAAATTTAGCTGATCACAGCTGTCTCATGGCTTGCCTTATTGTCAGTTAAGCACTTGGTAAACTCTTTGCCATGACATGAAAAAGCATGTGAAGCAGCGTTTTTCTTGACATAATAGGTATGTATTACCAAGTACGAGCATCAATTGTATTTATAAAAGGCATTTTAAGCTACTTTCATACTAATTATTCTATTTGCCAGACTTCTGCATGTTCAGGATGTTCTAGGTTGCCAAGTAGGACATTAAGGCATACACCTAAAATTTTTCCCTGACAGGGAAGTATATTTGCAAGGACTTTTCCGAAGACAGTAAATTTTATTCATTGGTACTTTTTATACAGCCATTTTCCGACTGCGGTCAGAAATGACCGTACCGGCCCCAAAGGGAAAACTTTGATCAGTTTAGCGAGAAAAGTTACTGGAACAAGGGTAGACCTGAAGTTCTGAACTCCAAGGTAAATTGGAGGGCCTGGAATATCACCAACGTTCCTTGAAATAGCCAATTGGTCTGTGAGAAGGTTCAGTGAAAATGGTAGATTATATAACTTCACTCAGTTTAGAAGGAAATATTACCGGAAAAATAGTAGATCTGAAGTTCTGAAGTCCTGGGGAAATTTTGAAGGATCTGCAATACCTCAATCGTTCCTTGAAACAGCATATTGATCCATGAGAAGGTTCAGTCAATATAGTAGATTATATAACTTCACTCAGTTTAGAAAGAAAAAATAACTGGAACAAGGGAAGACCTGTTGTTCTGAACTCCAGGGTAATTTGGAGGGCCTGGAATACTCCAAACATTCCTTGAAATATCTTTTTGATTCGTGAGAAAGCTTAGTGAACATTAAATAACTTCATCGTTTAGTAAGAAAAATTACTAGAACAATTGTAGATCTGAATTTCTAAACTCCGGGGTAATCTGGGTGTAACGGAATACCCCAAACGTTCCTTGAAACAGATAATTGATCCGTGAGAAAATTCAGTGAACATGTTAGATTTTATAACTTCACTCAGTTTAGCGAGATCAATTACTTGAACAAGTTCAGACATGAAGTTCTGAACTCCAGGGTAATTTGGAGGGCCTGGAATATCCCAAACGTTCCTTGAAAGAGCTTATTGATCCATGAGATGGTTTAGTGAGCATGTTAGATTATATAACTTCACTCAGTTTAGCGTGATAAATTACTGAAACAAATGTAAACCTGAAGTTACGAACACTAGGGTAATTTGGAGGGCCTAGAATACCTTAAACGTTCCTTGAATTAGTCTATTGATCCGTGACAAGGTTCAGTAAACTATGTAAGTTATATATCTTTACTCAGTTTAGCAAGAAAAAATACTGGAATAAGTGTAGACCTGAAGTTCTGAGTTCCAGGGTAATTTGGAGCACCTATAATATTCCAAACGTTCCTTGAAACAGCCTATTGATGCATGAGAAGGTTTAGTGAACAGGAAAGATTTTATAAATTCACTCAGTTTAGCGAGATATATTTCTGGAATGAGTGTAGCCCTGAAGTTCTGAACTCCAGGGTAATTTGGAGGGCCCGGAAAACTCCAAACGTTCTTTAAAACATCCTATTGATACGTGCGAAAGTTCAGTGAACATGGTAGATTATATAACTTCACCTAGTTTAGCAAGAAATACTACTGGAATAAATGTAGACATGAAATTCAGATTTCCAGGGTAATTTGGAGGGCCTGGAATACCTCAAACGTTTCTTGAAGTAGCCTTTTGATCCGTGACAAGGTTCAGTAAACATTGTAGATTATATAACTTCACTCAGTTTAGCGAGAATAACTACTGGAACAAGTGTAGACCTGAAGTTCTGAACTCCAGGGTAATTTGGAGGGCCTGGAATATCCTAAACGTTCCTTGAAATAGCTCTTGAAATTCTCAGAGGTTGGTAGATTCTATTTGAATTTGTAATGTTATTGTTTTTAACCCAAACAATTACTGTTACGGTTGTAGATTTCAAAGAGTGTGCTTCAGGACAGATTGGACGTCCTAGAACATCCCAGAACATAGCAAAGCAAGTGAAATAGTGTTTTTGTTAAAAGAGTAATTCTGTATTATCTAGCCTGAACATCATTGATGTTCACAAACAGCATTTCACGCTTCGTATGTACTTATAGTTCAATTTTCCAAACTTCAGGATGTTCAGGATGTTCTAGGTTGTCAATTAGGTCATAAAGGCATATACTTCATATTTTTCTCTGATAAAAGAGTATATTTGGGACAACTTTGCCGAAGACAGTATATACATTTGTTCATTGGTTCTTTTTTTACAGCCTTATTTGTACTGCGGTCATATATGACCGCGCCGGCCCCAAAGGGTGAAAAGGCTTCTCCAAGAAGCTTAGAAAGCATCTTAGAAAAAGCTTAGAAAGATTCTTCCAGAAGCTGAGAAAGCTTCTCTCAGAATCTGAGAAACCTTCTTATAGAAGCTGAGAAAGCTTTTCCCAGAAGCTGAGAAAGCCTCTCGCGGAAGCTGAGAAAGCTTCTCCCGGAAACTGTGAAAGCTTTTACCGTAAGCTGACAGAGCTTTTACTGAAAGCTAAGAAACCTACTCCCACAAGCTCAGAATACATTTCCTACCAACTGAGAAAGCTTCTCCCGGATGCTGCAAAAGCTTTTCTCGCAAACTGTGAAAGCTTCTCTTACAAGCTGAGAAAGTTTCCTCCCAAAGCAGAGAAAGCTTATTCCAGAAACAAACTCCTCTCAGAAATTTGAAAAGCTTAGCGTTAGCGTAGTTACGGTACACTTCGTAGATTGAATACTAGCAACATTAATAATTCGTTTGATTATCTCATCCAGACTGCTTTCAGGAACAAGGCTGGGGAAAATCCTTGACCTAATCTTGAATAATTCTACCAAGCGCATGAACATTGCATTTCCTGGCCACGCCCATCTTTACCGTAACTTGGGATACGGGTAGGATTTGTTGATGTAGTACTTACTTAATGAGCGGCCACCGACTCAGCGACGCCCTCATAAGTGTTACGCTTAGCTTAGCTTAGACTGACTACACATATCAATGGTTGCTATTCCGTGATTGACCGAAGTCAGTGAAAATGCACAAAGAATCACAAAGAAGTTCGGCTGGGATTGGCCATAATCTTCTTCAGTGTGCATAATTCAGTGCCTCTATTTATACAGGGTCAATAACGGCGCCGGCCACGTCCTTGCAGTCAGGTGGGAATGGGGGAAGGAATGTTAGTGTGTGACCTTTGCTATTTGGAGACCGTGTTTGCCTCTGCATCTCCACAAAGGTTACTGGGAAAGATGTTTGTTAATCGGAAGGATCGTTGGGTTACAGGATTCACTTTGATAAGTGATTAGACCATGATAAATAGTTATTTGTCAAATATAAACATGCTTTTATGAAAATATAATATTTTCATTTGAAATGAACAATTTCTTTGTAGAGGAAAATTATGCCGACACTTGAGGTGACGAACCATTCAAAGTTTGTTGAACAAATACCTTAATGTAACATTCCTACAGCTGTCAGGGCGAAAGCATGTGTTATTATATTTTACTCATTTGAAAAGAAACAAAAAACTCGATTGGTTGGGACATCATAGAACACTCTTATTCTTATGCCGACACTTACAGTGGCGAACCATCCAAAGTTTGTTGAATAAAGTGAACCTTTCGCGTAGACTCGCGTAGACTTGTAGTGTCGAACCTTTCAAAGTTTGTTGAAAAATCATATTTGCGTCCCACCATTGTAACGATTAAATGTGCAGTCATACATGTTTTATAGATTAGAAATAGTAGCATGAAACGAGCTCACCAATTGATCCATTATCCTTGACTGAGCAGCCATAATCCACTTTCAGCTTCACTCGTTTCCTCAGCTATATAAAAGCACTCAGAAAAAAATAGGCGCGCGACCCGAAAAGGAAAAAAAAAACTGACAACTGCTCGGGGCTTTCTTGACGCACTGCCCAGGAGCAAGCGTCAAGGTCGAAGGATCAAAAAGTACTAACCGATCGCGGCACTTGTTCATTTACTCCAACCGAACTTACCGATCACGCCACTTTTTCACTTACTAGACCGACGCACGACATGTTTGATCCTGCCCTCGTCGCTCGCCCCGGCAGAAGCAAGCGTCAAGGTCGAAAGATCAAAGAGAACTCTCCGTCAGCAAAATCAAACGGACGACGCAAAACCGAACTGTCCTGCTTGGGCTTCACAAAGCACTCGACGCCCTCATAAGTGCTACGGAGGAGGAAGTTGGGAGAGGTAAGGCTGTGAACCGTTTCACCAATTCGTTTAACTATTAGTTAAAATTTGACAGCTCGATAGTTATTTCCCCTCCAGTTAGAAATAACCCTGCTCTGGAGCATGGTTAAACTTGACAGTTCGAAAGTTATTTTCTGCTCTAGTGAATTTGAGAATAACTAATCAAATGTCAATTTTGTTCTGAAATAACTACTCGACTGTCAAAGCTCAAATGGGTCGACCATGAAGTTCAATTTAACCATTTGAGGGGCAAATAACTATCGAAATGTCAAATTTTAACTAATAGTTAAACGAATTGGTGAAACGTTTCGCAGCCTAAGTCATGATTCGACTTGAAAGCTGACGATGGACCCAGGACATTTGTTGTTAAGGTGTTTTCAATTTAATCTTTTGATGACCGGCAATAAAAAGAGATAAGAATAATGAATTCACTGTGATGATAATTAGTTTTCTACTCAGTATTAAACACAGAGCAGAACTGATCCCTCCAGGGTCATCGAATAGTCTCGAAAAACAAAAAAAAAAAGTAACGAACAAAAAGAAAAAAAAACATTCTGAATACATACGCGGGCAAAAATCAAGCAAGCAGATTGCGCATCAGCTCCCTAATAATAAATTGACCAGATCGTGCAAATCGAGCTATGTATATAAAAAAAAACAGCGAGAAAAAAATATCGGGCTAGAAACGACAACAAACAACCAGTTCCGCGACAACTGACATGTTGAAACGCGTATACCAAACATACTTGCACAACACTACACCCGGAAAACGCGAAAACAAAAAATCGGAATTACTTCATTTCGTCATGCCAACCGGAAGGCAAAAATCAAACAGGTTTTAAAATGCTAGTTTCACGTTATTCGTGGCCAAAATAATGGAACAAACTCACCGGATTGATTCGCTGTAATTGTCTGTCGCCTCTGGATGCAAAATTAAATTTCGCCCTAGACACTACGGCTGCCAAAGATTCCAGCAAAATCTCAGCACCAGAAACACAAATAAATAATTTTCCGCACCTTCACTTCTGTTCACTATATTTTTCTGGTAAATAATAATTAAACAAAAACACATTTTTCTTCTTCTTCTCCTTTTTCTGACGTTACGTCCCAACTGGAACAAAGCCTGCTTTTCAGATAAGTGTTCTTATGAGCACTTCCACAGTTATTATAACTGAGAGCTTCCTTTGCGGATTGATCATTTTTGCATGTGTATATCGTGTGGCAGATACGAAGATACTCTATGCCCTGGGAATCGAGAAAATCTTCTTTAAGAAAAGATCCTCGACCAGCGGGATTCGAACCCACGGCCCTCAACATAGTCATGCTGAATAGCTGCGCGTTTTCCGCTACGGCTATCTGGGCCACATTCTAAAGAAATTAATAAGCAAAATGAAACAGTTTTCTGACGGAAGAGAAAATTTTTCGCATCTATTTTCTTTCACGGCGCACCTCGATCCTCTCAGAAATTTGAAAAGTTTTTCCCTAATGATGAGAAAACTTTCCCCAGAGGATGAGAAAACTTCTCCAAGAAGCTGAGAAATCTGTTCTAAGAAGCTTGTAACGCTTCTCTCACAATCTGAGAAAGCTTCTCTAGCAAGCTCAGCTTCTGAGTGAAGTTTTCTCATCTTCAGATCTTCAGGAAAAAGTTTTTTAAACTTCTGGGAGAAGCTTTCTCAACTATAGGAAAAAGCTCTTGCGTATTCTGGAAGAAGATTTTCAAGCTTTCTACAGAAGCTTTCTCAGCTTCTGGGAGAAGATTTCTCAGTTTTTGGGAGAAGCTTTCTTAGCCACTAGAAATAGCTTTCTCATTTTCTGCTAGAAGTTTACTCAGCTTCTGGGAGAAGTTTTCTCAGGTTGCGGAAACATTTTCTATACTTCTGGGAAAAGCTTTCTCAGCTTCTGGAAGAAACTTTCTCAGTTTCTGAGCTACGTTTTCTTATCTACAGAAAATAGCTTTTTAAGCTTCTGAGAGAAGCTTTATAAGCTTTGGGGAGAAGCTTACCGAAGAGTTTGTACAGCCGAGCTTGTGAAAAAAATCCCAGTGTGTAGATGAAAGATTCTTACCACATATCCACCTCTCATCTTCCTTCTTTTCCTTGGCTTCTACGTCCAAACTAAAACAGAGCCTTACAGAGTTTATCAGTTTAGTGGTCTAAGGGCAATGTGGTATCATATACCAAAAGTTATAGAAAAACACATTATACTTTAAATACAGAAATGTCATTCTTATGCTTCACATGAGATCTTCAGCTATCTTTGAAGCTCCACCTTGCTTCCATTATAAAAGCATAAGATCCCATTCGAACAATGGATGATCCAATTTCAAGACAAACTCACTTGTTTCAAGTGGAATATACTCAATTTCCTCCATCACCCGCCGAAAGAAAGCAAAGTGCAAAATTGCAGTAACGGTAATTTTGCACACATTTGGCTCTTTGTTTCGTCTCCCGGGGGGAGGCAAGTGGAAAACTTTCCATCCGCGCTCTCGGAGCCACAAATTCCCTTCGGGCTCGGGTGTGGCGTGAAAAAATCGTTTCCAAAAGACTAAAGCTCATTTCCTCCGTCAAAAGTTGGATCCGATATTGGGTTGTGTGTGTGTGTGTGTGCAGTTTCTTATTATGGGGGCTGACGAAAAGCTAGAACACGAGCACCGCATTCACTAATGCCATTTTGCGGTTGGATAAGGCAGAATGTGTGCTTCCAAGGCTGATAACGTCTCTATTGCCTCTGGGGGTAAAGAAGTTGCACTCACGTTGGTAAAAACGAAGGGGGTCTGAGTGAGTTTAAAATTGAATTGGGGGCTAAAAGTTTAGAACAATGCTTCGGCGCTTTGGTGGTGGAAAAAAGGATCCTGAGGTTCATCCCTCAGAAGGATGTCGATCCTTTCCTTCGTTCCAGAAGCAGCTGCAGCAGCAGCCGGAAGACGACGATGATGATGAGAAAGCAGAAATGAGGAATAATCAATTTATTTGTCCAAGACTTTCCATGCATGGCAATAGCAAGGAAAAGTTTATCTTCGTTCCGATCCATCCCCGGGCACGGGAGTCTGAGAGTCCACCAGTTAAATGCGAATCCGGGAGAACGGAACACCGACACCTCTGTGGTTTTTTCGGGATTGAATGAATTTTTCCCGAGCAGAAGCGGAAGTGTTGGAAAATGGAAGTGGAAATTCCTTGGCGCATTCGGAAAACCGAGAATCGTGACCTGCCATACTAATTCCTACTTTCATATGTATGTTTGAATGTATGTGTATCTGTGTGTATGCGGACTGGGGACACACAATCATCCACCACCGGCTTCAGAATGATTTGGCATTCCACGAGAGCGGAATGCAGCAGCAAAATGTGAGAATTCAATATCGATTTCCGGGCACACAGAAGCAAAGGACAACGAGGACTATTAATGTCACATGCATACGAATGGAATAAGTCGAGTTTTCTGTTTTCTCATTATGCAAACTAGACGACGAAAATGGCGAGATGATGGTGATGATGATGATGATGACGATGCCGACAGTTGTCCTTTGACTGCATATCCTTGAAAATTCCCCGGCGAAAAGTTCGTATGGCAGTGGGAAACTATTCCACAACAAAAGCAAGTGAGGCGAGGAATGAATTTTAATTTTTTCGGATTATGTCGATCTTGAATGGAGCTGTTCGAGTAGTTGACTCAATTGTCTTAAAACAAGATGTCTTAACCCTTTCAGGGCGGATGGGTCATAGAAACCGAGTTTCTATGTTTGGCAGTACAAAACCAGGAAAGACATGTATGCTTTCTTCGACAAAATTGTGCCTTCAGTAGAAATCTATTGTAATTTCTGCCAGGAGCTGGACATTTCTCCCAGAAGCTGTGAAAGCATCACCCAGAAGATCATCATCCAGAAGCTGAAAAAACTTCTACAATAATCTGCGAGACTTGTAGAAAGTTTCTCCTGACAGCTGAAAAAACTTCTCCGAGAAAGTGAGAACGCTTCTCTCAGAAACAAAGAAAGCTTCTCTCAGAAGCAGAGACAGCTTCTCTCAGAAGCTGAGACAGCTTCTCTCAGAAGCTGAAAAAGCTTCTCCCAGAAGCTGAAAAAGCGTCTTTCAAAAGCTGAGAAAGCTTCTCTCAGAAGTTGAGAGAGCTTCTAACAGAAGCTGAGACAGCTTTTCTCAGATGCTGAGACAGCTTCTCTCAGAAGCTGAGACAGCTTCTCTCAGAAGCTGAGACAGCTTCTCTCAGAAGCTGAGACAGCTTCTCTCAGAAGCTGAGACAACTTCTCTCAGAAGCTGAGACAGCTTCTCTCAGAAGCTGAGACAGCTTCTCTCAGAAGCTGAGACAGCTTCTCTCAGAAGCTGAGACAGCTTCTCTCAGAAGCTGAGACAGCTTCTCTCAGAAGCTGAGACAGCTTCTATCAGAAGCTAAGACAGCTTCTCTCAGAAGCTGAAACAGCTTCTCTCAAAAGCTGAGACAGCTTCCTCTCAGAAGCTGAGACAGCTTCTTTCAAAAGCTGAGACAGCTTCTTTCAGAAGCTGAGACAGCTTCTTTCAGAAGCTGAGACAGCATCTTTCAGAAGCTGAGACAGCTTCTGAGAAAAGCTGTCCTAGCTTCTCTCAGAAGCTGAGACAGCTTCTCTCAGAAGCTAGGACAGCTTTTCTCAGAAGCTGGGACAGCTTCTCTCAGAAGCTGGGACAGCTTCTCTCAGAAGCTGGGACAGCTTCTCTCAGAAGCTGTGAAAGCTTCTCCCAGAAGCTGTAAAAGTTTCTTACAGAAGATGTGAAAGCTTCTCCCAGAAGCTGTGAAAGCTTCTTCCAAAAGCTAAAAAAGCTTCTCCTAGAAGCTGAAAAATCTTCTCGGCAAGCTGAAAAATCTTCTCGAGAAGCTGAAGCAGCGTCTTTTAGAAGCTGAATTAGCTTCTCTAAGAAGTTGAGAGAGCTTTTCTCAGAAGCTGAGACAGCTTCTCTCAGAAGCTGAGACAGCTTCTCCCAGAAGCTGGGACAGCTTCTCCCAGAAGCTGGGACAGCTTCTCCCAGAAGCTGGGACAGCTTCTCCCAGAAGCTGGGACAGCTTCTCCCAGAAGCTGGGACAGCTTCTCCCAGAAGCTGGGACAGCTTCTCCCAGAAAATGTGAAAGCTTCTCCCAGAAGCTGTGAAAGCTTCTCCCAGAAAATGTGAAAGCTTCTCCCAGAAGCTGTGAAAGCTTTTCTCTGAAGCTGGGACAGCTTCTCTCAGAAGCTGTGAAAGCTTCTCCCAGAAGCTGTAAAAGTTTCTTACAGAAGATGTGAAAGCTTCTCCCAGAAGCTGTGAAAGCTTCTTCCAAAAGCTAAAAAAGCTTCTCCTAGAAGCTGAAAAATCTTCTCGGCAAGCTGAAAAATCTTCTCGAGAAGCTGAAGCAGCGTCTTTTAGAAGCTGAATTAGCTTCTCTAAGAAGTTGAGTGAGCTTTTCTCAGAAGCTGAGACAGCTTCTCTCAGAAGCTGAGACAGCTTCTCCCAGAAGCTGGGACAGCTTCTCCCAGAAGCTGGGACAGCTTCTCCCAGAAGCTGGGACAGCTTCTCCCAGAAGCTGGGACAGCTTCTCCCAGAAGCTGGGACAGCTTCTCCCAGAAGCTGGGACAGCTTCTCCCAGAAGCTGGGACAGCTTCTCCCAGAAGCTAGGACAGCTTCTCCCAGAAGCTGGGACAGCTTCTCCCAGAAGCTGGGACAGCTTCTCCCAGAAAATGTGAAAGCTTCTCCCAGAAGCTGTGAAAGCTTCTCCCAGAAAATGTGAAAGCTTCTCCCAGAAGCTGTGAAAGCTTCTCTCAGAAGCTGGGACAGCTTTTCTCAGAAGCTGGGACAGCTTCTCTCAGAAGCTGTGAAAGCTTCTCCCAGAAGCTGTAAAAGCTTCTTACAGAAGATGTGAAAGCTTCTCCCAGAAGCTGTGAAAGCTTCTTCCAAATTGCTAAAAAAGCTTCTCCTAGAAGCTGAAAAATCTTCTCGGCAAGCTGAAAAATCTTTTCGAGAAGCTGAAAAAGCTTCTCCCAGAAGCTGAAGCAGCGTCTTTTAGAAGCTGAATTAGCTTCTCTCAGAAGCTGGGACAGCTTCTCTCAGAAGCTGGGACAGCTTTTCCCAGAAGCTGGGACAGCTTCTCCCAGAAAATGTGAAAGCTTCTCCCAGAAGCTGTGAAAGCTTCTCTCAGAAGCTGAGACAGCTTTTCCCAGAAGCTGTGAAAGCTTCTCTCAGAAGCTGAGACAGCATCTCTCAGAAGCTGAGACAGCTTCTCTCAGAGATATGCCAAGGGCTGAAAGTCTCTATAATAAAGATATAATAATAATCTCTCAGAAGCTGAGACAGCTTCTCTCAGAAGCTGAGACAGCTTCTCTCATAAGCTGAGACAGCTTCTCTCAGAAGCTGAGAAAGCTTCTCCCAGAAGCTGAGAAAGCTTCTCCCAGAAGCTGAGAGAGCTTCTCTCAGAAGCTGAGAGAGCTTCTCCCAGAAGCTGAACAAGTTTCTCCTAGAAGCTGACAAGGGAAGGTTACGATAGTGTTACACGGGGTTTTCAACCGGACTATTTTTGTTAGACTCTACATGTCGAAATATGAAAAACCCCAAAGCCTTTCGGGTGATGGATCAGTGGTGTATCCAGGAGGGGCTCTGAAAGGATCGATTTTTTTCGAATATAATATTTTTAAGTCAATTGAAAATTTGTCAAAAAGATTTCTCTCAGTATTAAGTAAGATAGTAGTGAACAGAACGAACATCAATGTATGTTTATAATAGTTTTATTAAAGTAGTATAGGGGAATTCGGGGTAAAACCGACACCCTAAGCTTATTGATAAAATTTGTGTACTTTCGCTTGTTAAACGAACCTTAAATTGTTGTAGAATCACATATTGGTTATAAATCTATCATACCTTGTGATCGCTGGATGATATATTAAGCTTATATAGTGATTTAAATCAAATTGACATTTCATCATTTTTAGGTGAGACAATTTAGAGTGCGGGTAAGATCGACACCCTGTTGGGGTAAAACCGACACTTCCATTTTGAGTAGAATTTATACGTTGTGAACATCACCATCATAATGCATATTTAAAAGAATGCTTTAAACGTGACTTTCGACATTTATAACCCCTTACTCCAAAGGATTAATCACATATTACGTAAATTATTGAGGAGAGGCCAAAAATCCACTCAATATATGTGAACATTTCAAATGTCCCATGCTAAGGTTACAAAGTTGGGGTGAATACACATGGATATTATTAATTTGTGTTCATGGAATGCTTACGAAGATGAAGTTGTAGCGAATGATAGGTTTTGAAAATAAATACTGTTTTATTTTAACAAAACAGGAAAGTGTTATTATTTATAGATGATAAAAACTGTCGAACCTCATAGTTTGTAAATAAACAATCAGATTAATTTATGTGGAAATATTTCAAATTCTAATAATTCTTCAATTTAAAATGAGAAAATTTTCAACAAGCTTTATCAAATTAGTTGAAACGTGATAACATAGAAATATTTTTTTAATACTTTATGATAGTTTGTGGCAAGTCATATAGTGCCATATTTTACATGTTAACAAATTCGCCATTCATGAACTTCACTGTAATTCAAAAATAAAGACTCACATAAACTACAGAGATAGTCTTCCGATTAGAAAGATTCCCTGAAGTTAGATTATGAAGCAAAGAAAGGTGTCGATTTTACCCCAAATGAAAGTGTCGATCTTACCCCGAGTGTACATTTATTTTACAAAGCGTTTTCATCTGTCGAAAACCAAAAAATAATTTCTCCTTCATGTTGTATCAACGTAATAATAGTAAATGATGATGTAGACGCAGAACAAAAAATGACATAAAAATTTCACATGCGAAATAGTTAAAGAATAACAACGAAATATTGCAACTGCTGTTGCTTCTATGTTATCCAATATGGTTTTGTTATTTATTTTGGCAGTTTATTGGTAGCGTCAGTTGTAATGTCATTCGAAACACAACATTTCACAAGTTAAGATAGAGCGTGGTGGAAATTGCATGAAAATCTGCTCAAAACATGAAAAATCAAAGGGTGTCGAGCTTACCCACAGTGTCGGTTTTACCCTGATTTCCCCTACCAATGAGAAACCCATTCCGATTGCGCCTATGGCATAAAAAAAATACATTTTAAACATACATTAATGTTAATTCTGTTCTCTACCATCACAATATAAACTAAAAAAATTTTTTTTGTTAAATTTCCAATTAGCTAAATAATGTAAGATACGTTCAAAATTACCCCTTTTAGAGCCCCTCCTGGCTACACCACTGGTCCATCACCCGAAAAGCTTTGGGTTTTTCATATTCCGACATGTAGAGTCTAACAAAAATAGTCCGGTTGAAAACCCCGTGTAACACCATCGTGACCTTCCCTTGTGAGAATGCTTTTCTTTGAACCTGAGAAAGCTTCTTCTAGAAGCTGAGAAAGCTTTTCCTAGAAGCTGAGAAAGCTTCTTTCAGAAACTGAGAAAACTTCCCCTAGAAGCTTAGAAAGCTTCTCCTGAAAGCTGAGACAGCTTTCTCTCAATATCTGAACCAGCTTCTCCTAGAAGCTGAAAATTACTTTTAAAGAGACTGAGAGAACTTCTTTAGAAGCAGTGATAGCTTTTCTTAGTAGCTGTAGAAAGTCAAAGACTCTGCTCAATCTTGAAAGTGCAACCATAGACATATGCAGTCAGTCTAATTTAAGTTTAGCCTTACTTATATGCGCTAGAAGAGTAATTAATAGAATTAATGGATCTATTTAAACAGGTTTTTATACAGTGAAACATCCCTCAAGACTCTTAAGACGCTGGTAGATTCAAAGATTCATACTCAAGGACAGTTGGGAGACCCTTCAAAGTTTGATTTCGTTCCATTAAGTGCAATAGTTCGTATCATGGCATGATTTTGCCACAAATCGTTAGTAATGAACAAAATGAAAATCCTTTTGATTTGATTTACTCTCAAAAACAATTTGGGGAACCTACAATCTCTCAAAAACTGTACATCCTTTTGAAATGATGTTTTTGTCTTATGTTTATGTTCAATGAGTTTGTTGGGAAAACTTCGGTGGAACGGCAGTTATTAGCCTACATACTTTATTTAAATATCCAATATTGATATTCCAGAACACTAGAACATTCCGACGAACTCATTTTGAATATATTTGTCTTTTTCTATAACTTTTATAATACATCTGAAAAAAAAAAACTTGTGTTGAAAAAAGTTGTCCCGAAATAGGTTAAACCCACCCAACTGAATCAAAATTTCTAATCACGGATGCTTTCGATTCCATGACAGCACAAAAAAAAAACACCATCCCTGAACCCAGAAAATCGAATCACCGAAAAAGGGGGTTCAACTTTTTGATATTCTCTCATCGCTGCTGGCCGTGATCCCCATTCAATCATCTCTGACTGCGCGCTGACTGGGCGGAAAATCAACAACTCCGAAACAGTACCATTTCATCAAATTGCCCGAAAACCAACGAAGTTCCTCGACCTCCCCACCCGACGACGAGACGCATGGAGGACGCAAGTCATACTACCCAGAAAGCGCCATGAAGCAATCAAGCGACCACGACCCAATGAAACCGAATCGAACTGAAGCGACGAGGAGAGACGAACCCCAATCAAATTTTTGACAAGCCATTTAATGGGGAAGAAAAACGATCGCAGCGCCGACCCGGGCGCTTCTGCCGTTGACTTCGGGTGCCTATTATTTCCCACTGTTGGGCCGCGCTCGATTTGAATCGGCCATGATTCGGGCCGGCAAAATAGAAACAAAAAAACCAAGCCGTCGCATCTGCCTTTGAAGTGAACGAAATATGGCGTCTCCCCAAGCAGCAGCGGTCACACCCTCATCCGGTTGTCACGTCGCTCATGGTGACGGTCTACCACCGACACTGTCCTCTTTCTCTGATGTCCGTTCCGCTCGAGGTGGACATTGGCAGCGAAGTCAGTTTTGGCAATCAAGCGCGAAAGGGTTCCAATGGCGGAAGTGATTTCGGGACTTTGTTGGGTGATTGAACACCTAGGGAAAGGTATTTCTATCTTTCGGAATGGCAGTACCTTCAGGTTTCGAATCATTACGTTTCTCGTCAATTCAGGTTTATTTTGACGAACCGATGTGAACAAATCGAGTAGAAATAGAATGACCGTGGAAAATTTGCTCATAAATTCGTATTTTAGTTGTTTTATTCGAAACTTAAACAATTTAGTAGTTTAGTGGTTATGTGTTGTACTGTTGTATGGAAAAAAGCTCACATTAATACATCCAAAGTGCATTACAAGAAGCTAGTAGATACTCAAGGTGTTACGTAAACACTCACAAGACTCTTCCAGATGAAGCTTCTCGAGACATCCGAATATTTTGCTGATTACTTCCAATATAGGTTTTGAAGACCTTCATTGCGGGCTTCTGCAGTTTTCAATAGAAGTTATTAGGGTTTTAAAAAAGGACCTCTGGAAAGGATCAACAGATGAACATTCTGGAGGTTTCTTAAAACAGCTTTTGGGAACTTTCTGAAGAAGCTTTTGGGTACTCCCAAATGAAACTTCTGCAGACTTCGAAAAAAGCCTTTGAAACTATCTTCTTTTAAATAGAAAATCAAAATTTTGACATAAAGATAAGCTTCCAAATTTAAACTTTAAAATTGTTGGCCAGCCATGCCCCAACTAACAATTCAGTGCCACAAATAAGCATGCATGTTTAATTATTGTTTAATAATGGTAATGACAGTTGAATAAAAATGTTGTTCTATAGCAAGCTGAGAAAATGCTTTTCAAATACAAACTTAGGTCATTGTTCAGCGTTATGCATTGAAAGAAACAAAAGTTGAATCACCACTTATTTAACGTTTCCAAAGATTCTCATTCGACTAGTGAAGATTGTTTTACTAATGAGCTGAACAAGACATGTTTCCCCAATTAAAAAGCCAGGGTGTCACCAAACAAATGTATATGTATAAAGAAATATTTAGAAGACGAACTAACGTTTTATTTGCTTCGCACTTCAGCTATTTCCACATGTTGAACATAAACATGATTAAGAGCTGAATAAGTATTTTATAAAACCTTAATTCAGCTTCAGTATATTATAAAAACAGTTGATCCAATTGAGGCCAAAATAACGACTAACAAACACATTGTTCAGCAATAAATAAGCTTTGCAAAAGAGATCACACTATAGCTAAATTTCATAAAATGGACAAAATATCTGAATTTCGTGTTGGATTCCGTATGCATTCTAAAGCTCATAACTTATGCTTTCTCAAAACTTTTTAAATAGCTGTTCAGAAAATAAACATAGTCAGCTTTCAGATATATAGGATTATTTTGGAAAAAAAAATCAGCCAAGTATTTGGAGTAGGAGCGAAAAACTTACAAACAAAGCGTGTTATTGACTTGATTGGTATAAGAGATAAAAGATCTGAATACAATATCAAAATTTTGTTCCTGGAACTTCTGGGCCTATGAAAAATTTGTTGTTCGCAGATCTAATAAATAGCTTGCAGCTATTGGTCATATCTTAAATATGGCATGCCAATTTTTTTAATTTTAGATATCATTTCTAAATCTTTTATATCTTATATCTATCAAGTTAATATCACTTTTAGCTATCCATATTATAGCTTGCTATTGCAAAGCTTTTCTGGCCTGCTCGGGATGTTGTTGAGATCTAAAAAAAAAGATTTACTTGGCCGCGCATCATGATATTCGAATATTTTTCTATTCAGGTGCATAGTTCTCAGAACCCTACAAATGATTTAAACATATTCATACAGAGAATTATTTCTTTAATGCTTAATAGGTTTATGAAAAACACGAATCAGTAAAATAATTAATTATTAAATATATAGTTTATAAAACAAAATTATTTCAATTTAAGTAAATGAATCATTCAATTTGAAGTTTTAAACAAACTAAAACTTATTATGAAATAAGATCAATAATTTCGGACTGATTTTGATTTGTGTAAATAAACATTATTTTCGACCATTATTGACATTAATTGTCTCAATGTGCGCCAAAAATAGCTGACTGAACTCAGCTTGGATCAGCACTAAACAGCAACTGAATAATATTCTTGTTCAGCTGTTAATTAGCGTACCATGTTTTGATTAGACGTTGCCGAATAGAAGCTCAAACATGATCAATATTCAGCTATGAGAGGTTTATATTTTGCACTGGACGGTTTATTCATCAATTCTAGGATGGCGCAGATGGCAAGGCATACCGCTGATGATTGGAAGGTCTCGAGTTCGAATCCAGTATCCAGGCGATTTTGAAACATGGTTGTTGATCATGATACTTATGTACACTACATGGTTCCGGGTCATTTGGCCGAATGCCATTTGGCCGAATGCCGTTTGGCCGAACGCCATTTGGCCGAAAGGGTCATTTGGCCGAACGCCATTTGGCCGAATGCCGTTTGGCCGAAATTGAAAACAAAAGTGAACTACAGTTAGCATGGATTTATTATGAATTTCAAAGAACTTATTCAGCTTATTCATAAAAAGAGAAAATATCATCATTGATATACATAAGCTTTTTAGTGTTAGTTGAAGAAACAGTCAGAGCTGAAAGAAGAACATCCTAAATGTAAGCAGTTGTTCAATGCTATGCTAGTGGTAATAGCCACCAACAGATGTTTTGGCATCGCGTTTGAACTTTTGACAGTAACTGAAACAGTTTAAAACTTATTCGTCCTTCTGCTGGATCGGCTTGCTTTGATCCCTCGAATCGTACTAAGTAATATATGTCATAGTTCTGACATCAACAAGTCTTGGCTTCTTCTTTTCACAACGAAGAAACAGTGTACTTCTTTGACGTGAGTGTTCATCGAGTCGTTTATTGCTATATTCAAGAAACGGTGCAGTGTTCAGTTCCCAAGTTGTAATTTTAATCTTGGAGGAGAATGACATCTCATCTACACTCTTAAAAATAATGAAAATCACTCCGGACGTAATTCACATTATGATGGAATGGCACATTATGTAAGTGATGAAATGACGAAAAAATGGGTTCTGAAAGATGTATTGAAAGAAAAATGTAATTTTACATGATGAAGGACATGAAAACGATGCCGCTATGATTGACATTTACCGAATCAGACACCATCGTATTTAAAATGAGACATAAATTTACGTCATTTGCCTCGCTTCTTTTATGTGCATCCAAAAGACGTAAAATCGCATGATTTTTTCGGAGTGTGTAAGTTAACCTTTGAGCTAAAAAAATATGTTTTGAAAAGAACGTATTTTAAGCTTTAATTAAATTAATTATGAAAAATATTTCCCTCTTGAAAGAACAGCCTATGAACAAAAGAAGGATAAATCTCTTATGAAAATTAAAATAAGTGCAATGCATATAATAATTTATTTCACCAGTACAACAACAAAGAATTGCCGATGATTTAAAGAAGGAGAAATTCCCAATTAAAATATAAGGTTAGTCATTGCCGATAGTAATGCAACCAGTATAACTAGAAAGAATAGCCGATGTTTAAAAGAAGGAAGAATTTCTGATGAAATCATTAAAAATACTTGAAACCTTATTACACCATTAGTAATCCAGTGGCGAATCAATCAACACCTCAGAGTCTTAACGTGAAGTGTGGAGTTCACAACTTCGTCCTGAATAAAAGGGTCGATGTTATCATTCTCTTGGAGCTCTTATATAGTGACAAACATGACGTCCCGTCACATCATAAAAATCAACAAATTAATTAGCTTATCAATTATTGGGTCATACTTATGAATCCTACACATCAGCGTTGTAGCAATTTGATTTTTTTGTTCATGATTCGGCCAAACGGCATTCGGCCAAATGACCCTTTCGGCCAAATGGCATTCGGCCAAATGGCGTTCGGCCAAACGGCATTCGGCCAAATGGCGTTCGGCCAAATGGCCGGACACCACACTACATTAAAGTGCCTAGAAAAACATTTTTTTGTTTTTTATTAGGTTTTAATTATTTTTGGACCAGCCCTATAAAAGCTGAACTACATGCTTGTAAAACGTTTCTAAAGCGGAAAAATAAAGTTGGTATTCAACGACATGCTTTAAAGTTTCTCCATATTTGTGTGAACAACGCCTGAACAAAGGTTGGCTATGAAAATTATTAAAATGTTATAAAACATGATGCTGAATAAAACTGCCATAATGGTGTTTGTTGAATGAGTGAATGTTAGTTGGGTGTTGTATGCTGTATCAATATGGACTAGCTGTTGTAATACCAGGAAGAAAGCTCTGCAGAGGTATCAAAATGAAATTTTGAAAATGATTCTGAAGCTCCCTCCCTGGTATAGTACCAATGAATTACATAGAATATTCAATGTTGAAACATTGGAACAAATGTCAAATAAAATAATTAACAATTTTAGAATCTAATATTGCCACGATTAATGCGTTATATATTTAGGATAAGTTAAACTGAAAACATCTCTTCGTATTTTATCCAAAATCCATTTCGTAAAACAAGATTTCGTACATATAACGCTATTTTCATTCATTGTACGAATTATTTGTACTTGACAGAATTTCGCGATTCAGTGACTTTACGAAATAATCGTAAGATGTAAGATATACAATTCGTAGATGTGCGTTATCGTGTTGTTCGTATTATGACTTGTTTAGTATTACGAAACTGATCGTTTAATCTACGAAATCATTCGTTGTTTTCTGCAACGAAAGGTTTCGTAGACACATTTAGTAAAATACAACATGACACGACCGCAGCCGAGGGAGGTAAGAAGAAGCGCGTATAAATGTTCGTTCTGAATACGAAACAAACGAATTTCGATTACGAAATATTTAGTACATTATAACAATCATTGTTTGTTTTGATTTCGAGCTTGAATCATATTACGAAGCTGGTTGCATACATTTTACGAAACTGTTTCGTTGCAGAAAACAACGAATAATTTCGTAGTTCTAACGAACGATATCGTAATATAAAACAATAAGGGTATTCACTTAACAGCGTAAATCGTTGTGTATTTTGATTATCTGAAATGTTTCACTATATTGAGTAAACTGCGAGAAGAACATTTCAAACTGTCAAAATTCGACACATTTTCATTCTAGGCATACATTGGTCATCGTCAGGATTGACACCATAAAATATTGTTACTAATTTTGATGAAAATATACGTGAATCAAATTACACTGTGGAACACGTTTTTGTCTTAAGCACTAAAATACCTCTATTTTCTCAATTAAGTCGTGCTGAATCCATTGCCGTTTTCAAAAATATGAAAGCACGTCTAGTTTCTGAGTTATTGACAGTTGAAAATACAAAATTTGACTATTTCAGCCAACTTGCATGCAAGTATGCCAGCTTGTATGGCAATTTATTTGCTTAATTTGTCACAGAATTCAAACTTCATGTGTAAAATAAAACTTATCAACAAAGTTCATAGTACTTCCGATGGTGAAAAATTATTTTTTTGGTGGTTTAGAAAAGTACTGTATTTTGCTATACAAGAAAAACGAAGAATTTCGTATGGAGACTGCATACATGTTGAAAAAATCGTTAAAATCTTAATTGTATCTTGCTATTTCAATTAATTATATCTAAATTGAAAGTTTAAGTCCTATTTTACATGTTTAGTGGACAAGATCACAAGTGAATGCAAGCTTGATAAAACATACTTTTAATATCATGTAAACATCAATAAAACCAGTGTTATATACAACTTTGGCGACCTGTAGCTAAAAATTGTGACGTGCTGGAATATTTCTGAGAACGGCATTAGATTCGACGACCTAAAGTCTACTAGAGACACATAATTTGATTCTTGAGACACGCAAACATGTCGTTTTTGTTACGCTGTGTTATTAAAACTTTCCAGAATATGGCTTGAAAAATTCAGCACATTATTAGTGCGGAATATGGGCGAAGTTTTGAACGAAGTGTCTGACGGTGATGCTACCACAAATGATAAGCATGGACCTATCCAATATCAGAGTTCGTGGAAAGGTCATATCAACAGCTTTCCATGGACGAAGCGTTGATCCTGAAATGCGTTCAGTTTCACTTCCATTACGCTATTGCCCACAAAGTTATTGAACGTGATGCTGTTTATGCACGTGTTAAAATTAAAACATCTAACACTCGACTTAACAGTAAAAAATAATGGAAATGGAACAATGGTTACTACTCTAAGGAAACTACCGAATGAGACCTTTGAGGGTAGGAGGTTCCATAGTTCTTGGAATCATAATCCTAGCAAAGTGGTACTTCTAATAGCGCTTTTATTTTCCAATAATAGTAATTTGAGATTTGGCTTGCATCTTCACCATAATGACCATCGATGAATCGACCGGGGTTTCAAGTATCTAAAGAAAGTCATCATGAATTGAACTGTTCCATTATCTAACCACATAGCACCGAATACTTACTTTTTCAACAGAATACTGTCCAATCCAGCATGTTGGCATTGAACGGTGGTCTGAATATCGTGAAGAAAACGGTCTTCACGAACAAAATCTAATAGATGGAAAATTCTGAGTTCAAATAATAACAAATATTGCGTTCAACCTGATGGGTTGCTAGGTTATGTGTTTGTCATTTATCATCAAGAATTATTTCTTTTGAAATATTTCTTGACTTGTTACACATATTACGCAACTTTAAGTGAATACCCCTAATATGTATTATCAGTGTAGGTTAAGTAAATTGTAAGCGTTTATTTCACTCTTATAAGCTGGTGGAACCAACTCATCTGTAAAAGTTCTGAACTGCTACGGCAAATGAAAGGTAAAATCTTGTTAACAAAATGTATATAAAAACTTAATTTAGTTTTACCAAATTAGGATGATAGTGTTGGCTGGCGTAGAACACCTAGATATAATAAATGAATATAATGTTTGGAATGATACTTATAAAGAATTAGAAAAAAGAACTGGTTTACTGGAAGATTTACTTATTTCATATTTGTTTCTTTTTTTCAGGCATGTACCACCTAAATTTCCTATTTTGAGACACTCAGTCGCTACCGACTAGAGTGTTTCATCCCGGGACAAAAAATCCCGAGATTTGAAAAAAAATCAGGTTTTTCAGTTTCACGGGATGTAATCTTTGACGTCCCGTGAATCCCAGGATTCCCGGCATGTAAAATTCAATGCAAACTACTTAATTTCAATGTCAAGTTATGACATATATGCTCAGACTTAAATGATGTTTGTAAAAATAAGTAAATAATAAAAAGCTATTCTGACTCATATAGGTGCAAAATTATTAGCCTATTTTATGTATCACGATTTCCCTTTTTTCAATTCATTTATTTAATTATTTTCTTTTGGGTTAAGGAAAACCTTTTGAGAGGGGGCTTTAAAACTCCCTTCGAAAAGTGTTAAAACGCTACCATATTTTCTTTTTACAATATACAACAAATATAGATACATAATTAATCAATCCTATTTGCACCAACCAGTGAGCTGATAGCTCTTTGAATGTGGTGTACGAGTTACATTTCAGCGCGATTTTAAGGTGATTATCGAACGAAGCCTCAAATTTTCAAGAGCACAAGACTTGAGAACCAAACAACGCTCCGTGTTTAAAATCTATCCCATTGGTCACCACCAGCAAGCAAGCAATTTGATTGGTTTTCAACGCAAACTGTTGTCAGATTCTCTCGTATTGTGCACTTGAAAATTAAAAGTTTTGCTTCGTTTTATTATCACCTTAAGTGTTGACTTAGAACATGACCAGAAGAAAAGTACTTGCAATGATCTAAAATCGTTTCTTTTTTTTAGTTTTGGATAACTTTTTGAATTTGCTGAAGCAAATAGTTTAAACCTGATAAAATGTTTGTCATACTTTCATTTATATTAAAAGGAATTAGAAAACATCTTATGCGTAGCTCTAAGTAATCAAGATTAGCGTTAATTTTTGTTTTGTTATTTCACTTATAAATTATATTTAAAACACACATTTACCTAAGGTTATTGTAGCGAATAATCTTAAAACGTTACATTCTTTATTGGCATAGCTAGAATTTTTTTTCTGGAGGGTGCCTTCGGGGGGCTAGCAATTTCCTATTCTACAGAAGTAATATTCTTCTCCTTGGCATTACGTCCTCACGCTTCCTTTGCGTAGATTTATAATGATTTTATTTGTTTGTGATTTTATGTTCTTATCGCTGCACTTCAGTGATATTTGTAAATTTCATATTTGTTACGGAATATATTCATTATTTGTTTGATCCAGTAAAAAAATCTTTCAATAATTCTTCCAAAGAATGCACCGGGAATCTCCCTTGTAATTCTTTCACAAACTTTTCAGGTATTCAACCATGTGTTTTAAAGAGATATCTCGGAGAATCCCTACAGGGATTTCTTCATGAATAATTTCCATACTTTTTCAATGCTTTCTCCAAGAATTCCGTTACAAGTTTTCACTGAGTTCCTCCTGGGATTCATACGGGAAACCATTTCCGAGATTAATAGTTTTATTTATATTTTATATTTTATTATTGAAAAAAAAAAGAAATTCCTTCCTCAGAATCTCAGAACAGAAAATTTTTCGAGGAGTCTGAATCAAAAGAATCAAACCTCTTGAAGAAATCCTGCTCGAGAACACTTTGGAATTTTTTTTCAAAAATTTTCCAGGAAGGCCCTATACGTTCTTTTTACATATAAATTCAAATTGTCTGCTTGTATCATCCAGTTACTGCTTAATATTTTGTTAAGGATTTTCTGGAATAACTGAGGATTATCGGGGACTTCCTGCAAAAAAAAAAAGAGATGAATGATTTATCTAGGTGTAAGCGATATCTCAGAGAACTTCTCCGCAAAAAAAAAATCCATTTTTGTTTTCAGAAAATCGACTACGTCTTTTGTTCCCCGCATTCCTTTAAAACCCTTTCCAAAAAAAATATATATGTAACAATTTCTTCAGAGATGCCTGCTCAAGAATAGTATACAAATTTCTAACATTCCTTATGTAAAATACCAGAAGAAGCAAGCAATTCTTAAAGCTGTTTAAAGAAAATAATCTCCAGAAAATACTAGGATGATCCTTTGGAAAGAATGTTTGAGAGCACACTTATAAGTATTCCGCTAAACACTAAAAAAATTATCAATCAATGTGTTCAGTGTTTCTTTGAAGAATTACAATATTGTTCCCCTGGGATGTCGTCATAGGATTCTTCCGAAAAATAGCCCAAAGATCTAGTATTTTCCAGAGATTTTTTTTGTTTCAACAACGCAAGCGATTCTTCTGAGATTTTTAAATAATGTTTTCAACGGATTTACTGAGAGGATTTTGTAATTAATTCTAGAACTTTTAAAAAAAATCTCCAGATATTGCATCAGGTATTCTTTAAGGTTTAATGAGTATTTTTTTCAGGAACACCTCAATATTTTTTTCAAGGATTTCTTTACAATTAACTAGATACATCACCACATATCAGATAATAAGATAATTTCAGCTAAATTAAAATTGTGCGCACTTTCAAACTGCATAGCAAGTTTTTGAGCTTTTTCGCAATTAGTTAGTAATAATTTGTTTTCCTCTTTCAATGCCGGTATTGGCTTCTGAGGTTTTTTCAAGATTTTAGATAATTTCCAAAAGGGCTTAGAGCCAGGGTCCAATTGAGAAATTTTATTTTCAAAATTTTTGTTTCTTAATTGAGCAAAACGTTTCTTGATTTCTTTCTGCAAATCCTGCCATATAATTTTCATAGCAGGATCACGAGTGCGTTGAAATTGCCTCCTCCTCACGTTTTTAAGACGGATCAAGAGTTTAAGATCATCGTCTATAATCACGAATTCAAATTTTGGAATTGTTATGCTCCTGGCTTCAACAATGGAATTTGTTAAAGTTTCAAGAGCATTGTCAATATCAAGTATAGTTTCTAAAGAAATGTTAACATCAAGATTAGAGTCCACATAGGTTTCATATAAATTCCAGTCGGCTCGTAAATGATTGAAAGTGGAGCTGATAAGATTGAGAATCGCTTCATGGGATATTTGAAATGTAACAGGGACATGATCAGAATCAAAATCAGTATGAGTAATCAGTTGGCTACAAAGATGACTAGAGTCGGTTAAGACCAAATTAATCGTAGATGGATTTCTAGAAGAGGAAAAACATGTAGGGCTATCAGGGTATTGAGAAATATCCTGTAGAGCACTCATCAAATAAAATTCTGCCATTGGAATTACTTTGAGAATTATTCCATGACCGATGTTTGGCATTAAAGTCACCAATGCCAAAAACAATGACTTATTACGAGTCAATTTACGCAAGTCAGTTTGGAGCAAATTAACTTGCTGTCCAGAGCATTGAAAAGGCAAATAGACAGCTATGAAAATATATACATATACCAAACTGTGTTTCAACAGAAACACCTGAAGTTTCAAAAACTTTAATTTCAAATGACGAAAACAGTTGATGTTTTATACGCATATGAATGATGATTGCAACTCCCCCATATGCCCCATCAAGTCGATCATTACGATAAACAAAAAAGGTGGGATCTTTTTTAAGTTTGAATCCAGGTTTTAAATAAGTTTCAGTAATAACTGCTATATGCACGTTATTAGCTGTAAGAAAATTAAACAGCTCGTCCTCTTTACCATTCAGAGAACGAGCATTCCAATTTAATATATATAAATTATTATTTGGATTCATTAGAAAAACGTAATCCAATATCAATTTGATTTGTAAATTTTACACAAACTTGGACTGCGTCAGTCATAGTGGTGGCTTTGAACATTGCATCAATCATTAGATTCAATTGTTCAGTTAGAAAATTAAAATCAGAGGCATATCACTTGAAGTGGCTACACCTGATGATTTCCCATTAGAATTTTCGGTAGACGAAGAAGCGGAGTAGGAGTTACCTGTGGCGGTAGGGTTTTTTTTTTCATTTGATTTGAAACAAGTAGAATGGGTACTCATAGTACGAATAGGGGAGGAGTTCAAATTACTTGCTACGATATCGGCAAAGGATTTTCCGTGGGTAGATACATTCGAAATTGAAAGATTCGAACGGCTACCCGACGGATTAAAATTAGTTTGTGAATGAGCATGATTATGATCTTCCTGATGGGTATGATTCATGATCAAGCGATCGTTAACTGAAAAATGAGCATTGTTCGATATTCTACCAGGCAAATTCCGGAAACGACCGTTATCGTAACGGATATTATCCTTCATCTGCCTGGCACGAGCCTCAATGACTCTCTTGCGTGAAGGGCAATTCCAAAAATTTGACTTTTGATTAGCCCCGCAATTAAAGCATATGAACTTGGTGGTATCTTCCTTTACCTGACAGACGTCCTTGGCGTGAGAAGAACTCCACAAATCATGCATTTATCATCCATACGACAATTTTTTGTACCATGACCCCACTTTTGGCACCGACGGCACTGAGTGGGGTTCTGGTAATTTCCTCCAGGTTTCTGGAAATGTTCCCACGTCACACGGATATCGAACATAAGTTTTGCTTTTTCTAAAGCTTCAATATTATTTAGTTCTTTTTTTTTGTTAAAGTGAACTAAATAATATTCTTGAGAAAGCTTTTTCCAAACAATGCCAGATTGGATTCTCTTTTTCATAATGATTACTTGGAATGGGTAAAATCCAAGTAAATCATTTATTCCATTTTTGATCTCTTCAGGTGACTTATAGTCACTTGAGAGACCTTTCAAGACAACTTTGAACAAACGTTCAGTTTTGTCGTCATAAGTAAAAAACTTGTGCTTCTTCTCTTCAAGATGTTTGAGAAGAAGTTCGCGATCTTTAAGAGTTTCCGGCAAAACGCGACAGTCTCCTTTCTTTGCGATTTGGAAGGAAACCTTGATTCCCCTAATGGAGTTTAAGATCTCCTGCCTAAATCCCCCAAATTCGGAATAACTGACCACGATAGGCGGCACTCTTTGCTTCCTCACTTGAATCAAAGAGCCTGGGCTAGAGGCTGCTTCGATTTGGTGTTCGGAAAATTTGTCTAGAGCATCGAACTGATTGCTCATTTCGATACAGTTATTCATTTCACCCTTGGAAGAAAGTTCGCATTCCGGGGAAACGTCCTTTCTTCCATTCTTGCCACGTTTAGTGACAGTTTTTAAACCCACTTTTTTGGAAGGAAGTAGTGAATTCAGAGATTCATTCTTCCTTTTGTTTGTTGTTGATACCATGTTAAGTTAATAAACGGAAGAAGACGTGACCTCCTGAGAGGTTTTTTTTTCCAATACGGTATCCAAGAGATTCTACCCCATTACTCCGAATGCCATTTCCCCGAATGCCATCACCCCGAATTACAATACCCCGAATGTACCATTACCCCAAACCTCATCACCCCGAATGTACAATTTTCTTGACATAATGATATTGATGACAATTCCCCATGATATTGGAATTCGGGGTAATGTCATTCGGGGTGATGGATCGTTCGAGGTTTTGGAATTCGGGGTGATGGCGGTCGGATTAATAGCATTCTGGGTAATGGGATTCGGGGTAATGGGGTAGAATCGTCCAAGAAGGATTACCACCGCTAGCTTTCGCCAACGGGTCCAACAAAAAATCGAAGGCACAGGTCCAAACAAGGATCGTAAATGGATCAATAGTAGACAAAATAGTACTGAAAAGTACTGTTTTAGTAGCACTGAAAAGTACCGTTTTTAATATTAGCACAGATAAGTACTGTTTTTGTAGCACTGAAAAGCACTGTTTTATTGCTTTAGGTAGTTTTTTAAGAAAACTTCCAAGAGCAGAGATATTTCATGTACGCACAGCACGAAGGTACGATGCACACTGGAATTGAAAGACTAATAAATAGCAAGGTAAACTAACAAAACGCCGAATCCTAAAACGTCAAATGCCAAAACATTGAAAGTAGAAAATGTCGAAAGGAAAGAATTGGGAGGAAACGAACATTTCTTGGAACAATGATTCTAGCGAAAGAATAAATAATTCGACGTTTCGTCTTTTCAATATTTTGCCGCTTGTAACGTTTTAGGTTTCGACATATTGCCAATAAACCACTGTCCGTCAGCCTTTTGGATCAACGTCCACGCGTACTATTGTACACTACTCATAAGACACTTTCGGCTAGATTTCTGCGAAAATCAACTCAGTTGAAGCTCAACAGCAAGACCGGTTCTGAAGGGAGGTTGATTACTTCTTCTTCTTTCTGGCATTACGTCCCAACTGGGACAAAGCCTGCTTCTCAGATTAGTGTTCTTATGAGCACTTCCACAGTTATTAACTGAGAGCTTTCTTTGCCGATTGACCATTTTTGCATGTGTATATCGTGTGGCAGGTACGAAGATACTCTATGCCCTGGGAATCGAGAGAATTTCCTTTGCGAAAAGATCCTCGACCAGCGGGATTCGAACCCACGACCCTCAGCATGGTCATGCTGAATAGCTGCGCGTTTACCGCTACGGCTATCTGGGCCCCAAGGTTGATTACAGTTCTGATGAATGGTTTTGCCTCATTTTGGGCCAAATTCCTAGACTTCGATGGAATAGGGACTGTTTGAGGTTGTTTGGTAAACCGAGTATATCCCGGATGGCATATTAGTTTTGGTTGGAAAATTGAAAAACCTGTATGTAGGTGTTTGGTTCCTATCAATTTGGTTTTGAACCACTGTTCGGTCGTCGGGTGACATTGATAGATGGTTTTTAACTTAGAAGGCGAATTCTTTACCAGAGTAGTAAATTAGTAAATTAATGTGGCAGACTTCGGCAGTGCTTGAAAAGTTTGTATCTACAATTTTGTTATACGCCTTTAAAGTTTAATGTATTAAAGGCAACAATCAATTTTCACTTTAGAGAGTCACGGTCGCCATGTGCAAAAATTGTTTGTCTGTCGAGTTACTTTTTACATTCTTAAGCTTTATACAGCTTTAACTAAACAAATTTAATTGAGAGAAGTAAAAAATAAATAAAACTTACATCTGGGGACCTGGCGTGAGTTCAGCCTTATTAATTTCTATTTTCTTTGTCTTCATACCTTAGACAATTTGAACTTCCAAAAAGTATGGACAAATTCAATGTCAAACTGTATGTTACGTCGTCATCTTTTCGATTCAAAGATCAAACATCTTCTCCTCTTTGGTGCTCCATAAATCTTACCGAATGTCTTATCGCTTTTCTCGGCAGATTCTCAGAACTGACCGAAAATCGTTACAAAAAGGACCCCCCTCCACCACACCAATCGCTCAACTGGTTTCAATTTCCAGCTCCCAAATTCCGCACTTCTCGCACTGAAAGACAATAAATTTTCTCGCTAAGTTCGCCAACTTTCGCACTGAGTTTGGATGGACGTGAGAACCGACACTGACTGAGTGGGAGTAGTCTAATTGGATGGGCCGTTAATGTTATCTGATTGATGCGAGCAAATCAAACGAAATGGGAAAAACGGGCACCGATATTTATGACCTTCTTTCGGCGGGTCGGTTTTTCCGATGGAATGACCCTCTCTCTCTCTGTCTCGGGAAAAAAGGTTCCAAAAATAGAATGGACCGAAGGGAAGAGCCGGAGTGAGTGGCTGACTGACTGATTGTCTGGCGGTAAGAAGTGCTGGTGTGGGCAGCTAAACGAAACCTCCGGTACATCAATAATGTAAACCAACCGGCCCCCGGTAATTTATGTGAATTTTTGTCTGTCGTATAAATTGACTTGGGCGAGCGACATAAGCTCCGAAGCCCCTGCCGATGACTTGAACATTTCCTCCAGACGTACGGATTTTGCTGAATCGTTTCGAATAAACGCTGACGAATGGATGGACTTTCAGGGTGGATTATTCTGACGCTAATGGTTTACAACGAGAGACTCAAACAAGGTTCACCTTCTGCTGCTGAGTAATCCGACTCCGGGACGGACACCCCCTCTTTGTTGGCTCGTTAAAATTTCCACTTCAGCCAAACGTGCATATCTCTTTTAATCGCCACCCGACCTGCCGGGGTTTTATGCTTTTGCCATGAAAAAAGAAAGTCAAGAGTTGAGGCTAATTCCTTTTCAAAACGGCGAAGCCAAGCAAAGCATAAACATAAGGCTGGTTCGATGAAAGCAAAAAATAAGGGCGTCGACGTCGGAGCGTCATAAGTATTCGACGAGTCGAAATGAAAATCCCCAAAAGGTGACGCAAGGTCGTAAAAATTTTAGCGCTTCTCGCTGGGGAAAACTCAATTCACGAAAAACGATGAGCGACAGCAAACACAAAAAAAAACAACACCAACAGGGAGCACTTTGGGCATCGCAGAATACTTTCTTCGCAGCGGCTCAGCTGTTGCTCTTTCCACTCCGGATCGCGACCCCTTGCAGGCAACCATCTTAAATGTGTTTGCACGGACTAAACGACATAAACATCTAAATCAATTTCGAAACATGCTGTTTTTGACCCACTTCGCGTTCTACCTCTGCTTCCGAAACAGCGAGTTTCGTGGATCGTGAAAGTCGTGTTTCGTGGGTGGGAGGGAGCGTGAAAATGCGTGAAATGCAAAGTGGCTGATGGTGTTTCGGAGAGAATTCAGCAGTTGTCATCGTCAGCGTTTTGAAAGTTCGTTGAACGCATTTTTACCAGAAAAGAATTTGAGTATAAATATAGGAAATAAGTTTGATTCGATTTCGATTTGAATTCAGAGTGATATTTATTGGAGTTTACTAGTAAACAATTTCAACTTTCTTTTATCTGCAATTTATGGTTTCAATCCTGTCATAGATCTTTCCCCAGAACCTTTTCAGAATTTTGTAAAATTGCAATATCTCCAGAAGTCGTTACTAACTGGATCCATTCAAGGCTGGGCGTGAAAAACCGATTGAATCCTTGCCATGATTTCCACCACGCATCGACCATTCTAGAAGTGCTTATAGCTCTTTCCAATCCAGAACTCCCAAACGGCTTGTTGCCTCCCTGCGATGACTTCTCATGGCCATAAAACGCACATTCGGCGGAATAAGTGGCCAAGATTTATGGCCACTCGAACAACACCCGGCTCAGCTGAACCGAAATGTGGTGACGGGGAAAATGATGATGATGATGATGTTGATGCGTGGGATGGTCCTCGACTAAAAGGTGTTTGAAGTTCTTCACTCCATGGCGAATGGTTAGCGATAAGGAATTTTTATGGACCTGTTCGTATCTAGCCACCCGCTTCAGAGCATAGCGGATCATGAATTGAATTTGGCAATCAATCAGTGGGAAGCTAATTTCGATCGGTTTATGGCATTTCGTTAGACGGCGGGGGAAATTGGAGTCGAAATTGTTTTCAGTTTATCGGAGCAATCAGAAAACCGTTACGACCAGCATTGAAACACCTGAATATACTTCTCTAAATCAATTAGGATGATTTACTCAAAAATCATGGTGGAATAAACAACACCTATGATGGTGTATCCCATCATACCTCGCACTGACTGACACTCCGAAGCGACACGAGCGAAACCTCGTTAATTAGGGGAAGATGGTTCAAAATTCCAACTGCAGTTCAATCGCATTTTTCCTAAAAATAAATAAATAAACAGAGTTTTAGAAGGAAATTATATAATTGTAGTTCAAGAAATTAACAGTACTGAAAGAAATACATCCTAAATGCCAGCGATAATAGCCACCTGCCGATTCTTTTGCATGGCGTTTGTAGTTAGGGTTTGACAGTAATTGAAACATTTTAAAACTAATACGTCCTTTTACTGGATCAGGGGTTGCTTCGATCCCTAGAATCGTACTAAGTAATATATTTCATAATTTTAGCAACCACATGTCTTGGCTTCTTCTTTTCACAACGGAAATTAGTGAGCTTATTTGATAAAAGTGTTCACCGAGTCACTCGGTTTATTATTACACGCAAGCACGGTACAAAGCTCATTTCACATGTTGCAATCATGATCATGGAAGAGAATGCATCACATCTGAGTTAACTGTTAAGCTAAAACAAAAGTTTTGAATAGGACTCATAATGATAATACGTGCAAGTCCTAATGCCAATAACTATGAACAATACTTTTTTTTTTGAAAGAACAGCGCATGATCAGAAGAAGGAAAAATCACCTATGAAAATTTAATCAAATATTATGCATATAATCGTTTTGTTTTTTCCATTCAACTGCATAGAACTGCCGATGATTAAAAGAAGGAAAAGTTTCCAATAAAAGTGTAAGCTGAATTAGTAATGAAACCAGTATAGTTCTGAAGAATAGCCTATGTTTAAAAGATGGAAAAATTACTGATGAAATCATTCTTCTCTTCCTTTCTTTCTTTATTATTGAGATTTTCAGCCCTAGGCTGGTGCATCTCATGATGAAATCATTGAAAACACCGTTGGTAACCCAGAGGTGAATCAACCATCAGCTTAGAGCCATGACGAGATGTGTGAAGGTCACAACTTCGTCCTGAATTAACGGGTAGATCTTACCCAGACAACCAGAAATCGCATGAAAGTTCACGTTACAACTCGTTTATTCATACTAATTACATCAAACCCGCAAAACACCGTGAATTAACTCGTCAGTTTGATGAGTTTCCTCGCATAATACACTTCTTTTCTGAGTTCATTTATACATTTTGTTTCGTCTCGTACACTCGTACAAAGTAAGTCGCATCAATCCGTAGCAGCTGTCAAATCAACATTTGTTATCATAAGTTAAGTCGCATAAGATCACAGGTTGGTTCGGTAGAATATTTATACACTCGCATTGTATGTTATTATTCATCACATAATATATGCACGCATATCGCTTCCACTTTTGTATGTAGAAGGCCTTTTCGCGACATCTTATAAGTGAAATTTTGCACATATAAAGCCTCCAGGTGATTTCGTTATACGTACATTTTGGTTGTCTGGGTATCATTCTCTTGGAGCTCACAAAAATCAACAAATTAATATGCTTATCAATTATTCGACCTCACTTATGAATTCTACAAATCGATTGTACGTTTGGCATAAAGTCGTTTGGCATAAGGTCGTTTGGCATAAAGCCGTTTGGCATAATGGCCGTTTGGCATAATGATTGAGTTAGAATGAATATCGGCTTTTTCGAAGCTTTTACCGAGATCAGCACCACTGAGCCAATAGCAAAAAGAACATAAAGTATCGTTGAGTTGTTGCGATATACATATTTGAAAATAGTAAATTGTCAAAGAAAGTTCGCAGTAATTAATAAAGGAAACGCACATATTTTGCTGCAGATCAAGCTCTGTCCCAGTTTGTACGTAACACTTGATGAAAATTACTTGGTAGAAGAAGGAAAAAAATATTTGCAAAATATTAAAAGCTCTTATCCAAAGATCTATTATTGCAGCATAATGACTATCTTCTCACAACATAACTCAAATGAACAACACATTTTTGAAAGAAAATATATGTGGCAAAACTTTTGAACGATTCAATATAAATTTTAATTTTGTAAGTGTACATCAAAAGCGCTGTCTATTATCTCTCAGTTTGATGGCTCAGACCTTTTGATCCATAAAGTCTGTCTATTGTCGAAAGGAGGGAAAATTTGTGATTGAAATAATATTTTTCCAGCATATGTTGAAAGGAGATCTTGTGTTTGCAAAAAAAATATGTTGAATATTTACAGGTTCCAAAGTAATAATTATTCTAACAGCACATCTTGCAAGAATTGCGAAATATATAAATGGTAAACATTTAGCTTGACTAAATAAAATAATTTAAAACAGTATAAATGGTTGTAGGACATTTCCCAGAAAGTCAAACCCCAGAACGACATTCCCCAGAATGACGTTCCCCAGAAACCCATTCCCCAGAATGGGACATTCCCCAGAAAACCATTCCTCAGAATAGGACATTCCCCAGAATGGGTTTTATACGTTTGTAAAGAGTGGAAAAAAATTGGTAGTTTAGTTT
Organism: Aedes aegypti; assembly: GCF_002204515.2. NCBI lineage: Eukaryota > Metazoa > Arthropoda > Insecta > Diptera > Culicidae > Aedes > Aedes aegypti. The sequence continues at coordinate 273,999,909 of NC_035107.1, forward strand.
TTTGTCGTTAAGAAATGTACCTACTGAATTGATTCGAATTCCCAGATGCTTCGAATTACGGACACAGACATCAATTCACCCAAAATATTATTTTGTCAAATTCATTATTATGGATCTCAAGCGAATAAAATCGGAATTGAGTTAAAAAATCTTTTGAACGGCGAGTGTTTGCTTCTTTTTTCTAAGGCAAACCATCTAAGCTGCCGTCCATAAATCACTTGGTCTTCTATGGAAGGGGGGGGGGGATGGTGTGGCATAAAAATTTCAAAAAGTTTGTACGGTCAAAAACGGGAAAGAGGTGGTTTTGTGGCTAAGTGGTTCATCGGCAGACCCAACCATAATCTTAGGAGGAAAATGCTGTTTAAAAATTTTCTTGATAATGTCTTAACTAATTTCATAATTGTGCTACTGTCGTTTCCCTGAATATCATTTCCCTGAATGCCACCTCTCCGAATGACCCGTTTCCCCGAGTAGTGATGCAGTTCAAACAGGTGCAAGAATAGTCTTTAAGGACTGGGTGCTGAACTAAAATGAATGATTAGCAATTAAAAGAAGGAAATAAATTAGATTTGAATGTCATCCTCGACTAAATATATCTTGCCAAAAATGCCAATGATGGTGAAACTCGAAAGAACCGCCAATCAAGTGAAGAAGGGTGCATATTAGATGATCGGTTCGTTACCACCTCGAAACACAAAAGTTATGATAATTATAAGAGCTAAAAACTTTTCGGAAACTAGGCTATTAGAGGAAACGGGTTGTTCGGGGCACTGGCATTCTGGGAACTGGCGTTCGGGGAAACGACATTTGGGAAACCTACATTCGAGGAAAAGTAGCTCAACCGTTTAACATAAGCTGTTCCTACATATGCCATACTGTGTTTTATGATTAAACTTGATCCAAGCTATTGTTTTTTTGTTTTCATAGTTATTCTTCCTTCTTTTAAAATTGGCTTCTTTCTAATTGTACTTTCAAAGGGAGATTGGTGTAGTTTAATATGTCACAAAGTAAATTAATGGAATTTGTTTTTCGGCTTTCATGGCATATTCTCCCTTCTTTTGAACATATGCTGTTCTTCCTAGGTTTATTGTCTAAATAATTAGGGATGGTACACATATTATGTCACGCTAAATTTTAACTTTTTCGACGAGAAAATCGTCAAAAAATATAAAAATCGTCCAAATTGTTCGAATTACTGCAACAAACCGAAAGTCCTACCGTTAAAAAAAAAAAAAAAACAATACGAAAATGTTTTACCTATGAAAATTATGATTTTCCTTGAATTTTCCAGTTAGATGCATTCACTATTTACTATTTACCATTTTCCTGGATTTGAACACCTCAAAGATCTCTTGTTATTTTTTTTTTTCTGGGGAATGTCCCATTCTGGGGAATGGATTTCTGGGGAATGTCCAATTCTGGGGAATGTCGTTCTGGGGAATGTCGTTCTGGGGAATGTCGTTCTGGGGAACGTCATTCTGGGAAATGTCGTACAATCAGTATAAATATAAAGAACAGCCTATTTTTAGAAGAAGGCAAAATTTATGATTAAATCAATAGAAGATTGGACGCCAAAAACTATTGCGGCATAGTAAAACGAAAAGACATTAAAAATTGTGTTCAGAATCAAAGCTCTTGTCATACTTTTCCCAGAATGTCGTTTCTCTGAATGTCGGTTCCCCGAATGCCAGTTCCTAGAATGACTCGTTTCCCCGAAAAGTGATGCAGTTTAAATAGGTACTATAATAGTCTTTAGTGGCTGGAAGGTGAACGAGCAAGAACGATAAGTCATTCTTGGCTATACATTCTTGTCATTCTTGGCTATACACATGTTGGCAAAAATATTGAGGACGGTAAAACTCGAAAGAACCGCCAATTAAATAAAGAAGGGTGCATATCAGATGGTCAGTTCGCTCACCACCCTGGAATGTTTAAAGTTACGACAAGTATGATTGCCACAAACTTTTCGGGGAAATGGACTTTTTGTTGCAGCGGGATATTCGAGGAACTGGTATTCGGAATACTGGCGTTCGGGGTAATGACATTCGGGGAACCGACATTACGGGAAAAGTAGCACAACCCATTAAAGTAACTGCAGTAATCGATTTCTCTTTTCTTTGATAACTTAAGCAGGTCAATGTTATCAATTGCCGCCATTTTGTCGGTTGGGAACAACAAAATATCTAAGAAATAAAGAAATCTTAAAAGAACAGCCTTTGTATAAAAGAAGGTGAAATTTGTTTCAATTTCAAATGAACAGTTTTTATGCCAATAATTGGTTACATCATTTTTACAAAAAAACCAATGTTTGAAAGAAGGGTAAACTAGTGCTAAATATATCAAAATCTTCGGTGCAAAAAATTATTTCCAATAGCGGAACTCAAAAGAAGAATTAATATTTGAAAGAAGGGTTATTTCTGCATAAATTATAAAATATTATTGACAATAACTTTCCTCATATGCTTTAGTTTATTCAAGAGCATATGTTTCTATAATAAAGTGACATTTTGTATCAATTATTGTCAATTATTGACTCCCAGGGATTGAATCCTGAGAAAATTGAGAGAATCTCTCACGTGTCGCTCTCTGTAACTATCATAATATGCTGCACATTATGAGAGTCTGTTTATCGTATACTGCTCCAACTTTGATCAGATTGGGGGGATAGTAGTGCATGATAAAACCCCTCTAAACATGCTCTAAGTCTGGGGGACACGGTGGTAGGTCATTTGGCATAAAGTCGTTTGGCATAAAGCCGTTTGGCATAAAGTCGTTTGGCATAATGGTCATTTGGCATAATGGTCATTTGGCATAAAGTTGTTTGGCATAACGGTCGTTTGGCATAATGGTCGTTTGGCATAATAGTCGTTTGGCATAATGAGTCTGAAAACAATAATTTCTTAAGATGACATTCGTTTCTACAAAATTGAATCTTTCTGATGGCATCAGGCTTGTTTTGGAGTCAATTGAAACGAAATAACACACTATTCAACAATCATATGCTCTTGAATAAACTTAAGCATATTAGGAAAGTTATTACTAATAGTTTTTTATTATTTATCCAGAAATTACCCTTCTTTCAAATATTAATGCTATTTTTGAGTTTCGCTATTGGAATATTTTTTTTGCACTGAAGATTCGATGTATTTAGCACAAATTTATATAGGTATGAAGAGTGTTGGTTTAAAATTTTAATAAATTTTACCTTCTTTTATACATAGGCAGTTCTTTGCAGCTATATTTGTTTCCAATTGACAGAAGGGCGGCAATCGATAACATTGATCTGCTCAAGTCATTGACGAAAAGAGAAATCGATTACTGCAGTTACTTCGGAGGGTTGTGGTACTTTTCTCCGAATGTCGTTTCCCTGAACGCCAGTTCCCCAAAAGCCAGTTCCCTGAATATCCCGTTTCCCCGATTAGCCCACGCCCCGAAAAGTTTTTGCAGCTCCTAATTGTCGTAACTTTATACATTTAAGGGTGGTGAACGAACTAGCCATCTAATATACACCCTTCTTTATTTTATTGGCGGTTCTTTCGAGTTCTATCGTCCTCAGCATTTTTGCTAACATGTGCATAGCTAATAAAAACATAATACCTCCTTGATTTGATTGATTGCTTATCATTCTTTTTCGTTCACTACCCAGCCACTGAAGACTATTATAGCTTTATACCAGCTTTTTATGCTCGCCATAAAAACAATATGCTATAAAATATTTGACAGATGCTGACTATCAGCACTGAACTGAAACTTGACGAACCGTCAAATTTCATTGTTTTTCTTTCTGTCAATAAAATGAAAATTTTGTTTAAATTTGCGGAAATAATCTTATTCGTTATTGTTATATTTAATAATGAAGAACTCCATTTTATTTTAGGTTTAAATAAGTTGGTTGACCATACATCCCAACACTTTGGAGGAGAAATATTTAAAAGATCGGGCTTAGCTCTTTGAATTTCGCAAGACCAAAGCTTACAAATTTGTAAAAAAAAAAATGAATCAAACATTGCACGATAAATGGCTGGGCATGGCGTACCATTGATGCCTCGCGTGCCTGCAGGAATAAAATAGACCCCTTTGTGTGGTCCTTAGCCTCTTGTCAACTCCTATCCCTACCTCCTCGTGGTACTTGCTGGAGTACGAATAACCTTGGGAAAGATCGGGTAACCAACCCCGATGGGAACTTTGGTCGTATGCTGACAGGAAAAAGGGTGTTTGCTTTTGCTTTTGCTTCTGAAAACCCGGACATCATTCTCGCAGATTTCATGGCAAGAATTCTCTTGGAATCCAGAGCTGGAGTCTGCAGGCATAATGGCGCAATATTGAGCACGATTTCAACTCTGGGTAATATCCCTGGCAGATGTTTTCACAAAACCTTGTTGAAATTGCACAGTAGCAGAGATCTCAATTTTCTAGACAACAATCCCTTGACTGATTTTCATTCTATTTACGGAAATGTTGTACCGTACTATATTGTTTCAATGATTTGGCCTGCAGATCAAAAAGGTAATTGCGGCCATGATCTAAATGTAACCTAAAAAGTTAAAGGAAAAGATTAATGAGCGATTAAAGCATTATCTATGCAAATCGAAATTAGATTTTAGTTTAAGTGACAGAAAAGGAACGAAAATTATTTCAGTGAAAGATGGGTTACTGCGGATTTATTTTCGAGTTTCAGTACAGTGGTGATAGTCAGCTCTGCTATTAGTGAGGCTAGCTGCCTGCGAAGAGGGTCAGTTTGTCTCAGTCACCATCTGATACTGGATGTGCTCCGTGAGGCGTCTTCTGGTGGCTGGACGGGTTTTTTTGTGGAGGGGTTGGGAATCGAACCCATGACCTTCCGCTTATAAAGCGGAAGCGTAACCTCAAGGCTACAGACTCCCCTAAAATGTGTTGTTATGCTGTGAGTTATGCTGTGGAAAAACTTTTTTTTTGCGTTAGTGCCTCAAACATTTTAAATTATCTGCTCTCGTATATAGGCCATTTTTGCATTATGCTGTAATAATAGGTCTTTGGATTAGAGCTTTAAATATTTTGCAAATAAATTTTCCCTTCTATCATCAAGTGTTCACGTCCAAACTTGGACAAAGCTTGATCTGCAGCGAAATATTCTATGAGCGAAATATTCTACTGCGAACTTCCTTTGCCAATTTAATATTTTCAAATATGTACACAGCAAAAAATATTTAATTTTCAATGAGATGTAAACTGAAGTCTACTGTAAAAATAAATCAAATTCGTGTGTTGTTACAGCATCATGTAAACTTAAATGAATGTACATTTAATTTTCAACTAAAAATGGTTGAATATTACATGACCGTGTAAATTTAAAGTGATTTCGATTGAAAAATAATGGATTGGTCGTTGCAATTTAGGTTTATTTTAATGTTCCAAATATGTGCATGAAAATAAACTTAAATTTACAACATTTTTTTTAGCCGTGTAGATCGCAACAAGCTCAAAGATATTCTATGTTCTGAGATGTAGAAAAAAAATATCATTCCGAAAAGATCTTCCACCAGACCCGTTACGAGTTTTGTTTAGTTATGCTCTCTAATGTCACAACAATTTTTGACATTCATAGCTTGGAAAATCTCTGAACAAACACCACGCTTATTGCAAACCTATCAATTTTTTTTGCTATGAGCTCGGTAGTGTTGATCTCGGTGAAAGCTTAAAAAATGCCAATATTCATTCTTAGTCAATCATTATGCCAAACGACCATTATGCCAAATGACCATTATGCCAAACGGCCATTATGCCAAACAACCATTATGCCAAACGACTTTATGCCAATCGGCTTTATGCCAAACGAGAAAAATTGATTTTATTTTCGCTCACTCTTTGGGGCTCTCGCTCGCTGCTTCCATTTAACAGACTTGTTACACCAAGGGGGCCCAGATAGCCGTAGCGGTAAACGCGCAGCTATTCAGCAAGACCAAGCTGAGGGTCGTGGGTTCGAATCCCACCGGTCGAGGATCTTTTCGGGTTGGAAATTTTCTCGACTTCCCAGGGCATAGAGTATCTTCGTATCTGCCACACGATATACACATGCAAAAATGGCTTCATCCCATTACCCCGAACGCCACTACCCCGAATGGGTCACTACCCCGAAAGCCATTACCCCGAATGGGTCATTACCCCGAACGCCACTACCCCGAATGAGCCATTACCCCGAATTGTATGAGATACAATGTAGTTTCTTGTTTTGTGGACAAAAAATGATGACCATACTGTTATAAAAGATTGACCATTCATGTATGTGTCTCTAATGTAAACTTAATGGTTTTCATCATATATTTTCAATTCTTTCATATGTGAGCTATTCTTTCGAAATATTCTGTTGGCAACTATTTTCTTTTTATTTTTTTTTCTGGTACAGAACCTATTAGCTTAGCTTAGTGAGCACTTACCCAATTCAAGGGTCCATTCACAATATTCATAAAACCAAAAATGGCCAGTTCCGACACCCACCCACTGTGGAAATTCAACAAATTTTGTAAGAGCTGTAATATTTTGACAACAACCCCCTTGATCGTTATGAAATTTGTGAATGGCCTTTCAATAAAATAAGCCTTTTATTTTCTGAGATCATTCCTTGTCAATTTACCATTCTTGTACATGTGTCTCTGTGCCAAGGGAGTCAAGGAAATGGTCAATGCAATAAATTTTCTCCGCCAGCAGAGGAATTCGAACCCAGAACATATAATCTTGCTGAACAACTGCGTGCTCACCGGTATTTGGAGTCCTTGGGGGTGTTCATAATTTAATTATGTTTTTAAACAGAGATTTCTCTTTCTTATGAATACAGGTTGTAGCATAGAATCACGTTGTTAAAGTGATTATTCACGTCATAGCTGTAAGCATTTACTAGAAATTTACCCTTCTTTCTTTAGAAGGCTGTTCTTTCAAGTTTTCGTTGGATAATCTAGTCTCTAATATTTTCGTATGGAACAGCTAAGTTTATGAAAAGCAGGATATCCTTAAGGCATTCATTGAAGTTAATCCTGCCTTAATTTAATACAAGAAGATAAGAGAAAGGATATTCCAGAAATTTTCCCTTCTTTAATCTTCCTAATTAAAACAGTCAGGTCTCTTATCGAACTGCTCTCCATTTTTCTGCCATCATCATTTCTTCATTGTCTTGAATCAAATACATCTAATTTTTGTGGTTATCTTATCGAAATTCAGCTGAATGACCATCAAACCAACAAAAGTTTTTACTGTAGCGGCCATCAGAGGCCACCGTTTTTCTAATATGTACAAGTATATGAGCGTTTCTATGTCACAGCGGAACATTTGTCTATCAGGTTGGTCTTTAAGCGGGTTCCATAGAACAACACTTGCAGCGATCTTCAATTGCCACAAAATATTTTGGAAGATTCCAATGCTAGTGGACTGACATCTAAAATAATATTAGTGAAGGAAGTGGGTAGCAGCGTCCAAAAGGAGACTTTACTACATCCTAATTGTTTGCATATTATAACTATTCTTTTCATAATAAATTCATCCTTCTTTTTAAAGTAGGCTGTTCTTCAGAGCATTGCAGTTGGCTTTGTAAATCTCACCAAAAATAGAGGACAAATCCAAACGGAACTTTGTAAGTAAAAATTATTTGCTGAAGCCAGCTCCATTTTTTATCTCATAATATTTGAAAAATACATTGTAAAGCTAAAATCGTTTAATACTCCGTACAGATATCTCCCCACTTTCAAATCAAAATTAGTCTCAAAAGGTTATGCATTCAGGGTAATGGCGTTCGGGGTAGTGATCCATTCGGGGTAGTGGCGTTCGGGGTAATGACCCATTCGGGGTAATGGCTTTCGGGGTAATGGCGTTCGGGGTAATGACATTCGGGGTAGTGGCGTTCGGGGTAGTGTCATAGAGTCGCAAAAATGGTCATTGGCATAGTAAGCTCTCAGTTAATAACTGTGGAAGTGCTCATAAGAACACTAAGCTGAGAAGCAGGCTCTGTCCCAGTGGGGACGTAACGCCAGAAAGAAGAAGAAGAAGAAGTACACCTTGCGATACAATGACGATCGTGGACCGCAACAGATGAGATGTTTTTCTTTGCTTGCTTTGATCGTGCTTCATACTCAAATGAGAGCGAATTCTGCAATGCCTGTTGACTCCAAAACAAATCCGAATCTCATCTCAAGAAATTCTTGGTTTTAGACTCATTATGCCAAATGACTATTATGCCAAACGACCATTATGCCAAACGAACGTTATGCCAAACGACTTTATGCCAAACGGCTCTATGCCAAACGACTTTATGCCAAATGACCTACCACCCTACAAATCAGCGTATTAGCAATTTGATTTTTTTTGTTTGGCATTCGGCCAAATGGCCGGAAACCGTTGAAAGGTTATTCTCCAAAGAATTGACTAATACAAAGGCCATAAAACACCATTCAAATAAACTGCCTCATACATTCCAGATTTGTATTATGAACCCAGTATAAAATTTGCATTGAGGATAAGAATTGATTTGCAGAGAAAATAGAATGCTTTCATGACCAGGCTGTCAATTCAAAGAAAATTGCCTACATTTAGGCATTTAATGTAGTTTATACCGTAATTCACAAAATTCGATTAATAATACTGATCCATGAACAAGCTGAAGATTTATTAGACTAGATTCAGATTCAGTGACCCCATGAGGTGTATTGTATTGATTTGTGCAAATGTTCTTGGTTCTCTAAGCTCGTCATCAAATATAGGCCTCCTCAGGATCTACAAGCTCAACCAAACATCAATTAATAGTTCTTCAATATTGCGAAAGCCTCTAACCAGTGAATCAAATTGCCATCAAAGGAGAAAGGAGACGAAAAACAAACAACAAAGCAAGCTCGCTCACAGTCGTTTATCCCAACTGTTGAGAATACATACAGGGTACAATCAAAAGCAAAATTGTCATGACAATCACAGGACGCAACATTGTTGCAACCTTTTCAACTCGCGATTGATCAGTTATTTTAAACGCAAAACTAATTTTTTTTATGAACGCTGTTCGATAATGTGTCAATGTTTACCGACTCATGGAAAGTTCTCGAAAACTTCAATTAGACGCCCAGAAAATCGCTATGTACGTGGTGATCGATCATTGTAATGTTCTGTTCAAGTGGTGATAAACTGTTGTTGCGGAATAAAATTGTTGCAACAAGCATAGAAGATAACAATGTCTTTGTTGCTGCGGGTTGGGTGACAATTGATTCACTGGTAATGGAAGCGATACAAATATAAATAAGCGAGTGTTCACAGAGGTTCATCATAGAAAAAGGAGTCAAGATAAATTTGAAGAGGATTTTATGAGATTATAAATACAATTCGAATTTTCCAAGACCTGTCATATTGAGAGTATTTCGGCAATAAGGATTCAACTTGTTCCCTATTACTCCCTTACCGGAATTTGGTATGTCCCCCCTGGATAACCCTTCAAAAAGCATTAAAACTCAATTTTTGTTTCCCTAGAACCCTCATGGAAACCAATAAACCACACCGGAATTTCGTAAATAGGTTTGAAAATGAGATCACCATTGAAGAAAAGGGGCCTAATGAGTTTGAAATGCATTGAAATAGAATCAAAAAATAATTTGGGTTGCTGCACATGAAAAACATTAAGCGCAAATTGGATTTGGTATGCCCCCTGGAAAACACTTTAAACGGCTCTGGACTTAATTTTTTGTTCTTTTTATCTGCATCCAGGAAAAACACTAAAATGTGCATAACTTTTTTGTTTCTCGATGGATTTTGTTGAAATTTTCAGAACCTCCCGAAAAACTCGTCCAGTTCATGCTCCGGGAAAGTTGGGAATATGGTCCAAGTGGTTTCGGAGTTATTCCGGATTGTCTTGGGGTACCAAAATTTGGCAAATCATCCATTCAACGGATATCTCGATACCCTGAAAAGCTAGAAGGTTGGTGTCTTCGGCAAAGTTGTGGAACAGATTGCCTATCTGTTAGGAATAAATCTAGTTGGAAATTTATCCGCTCGGTGGCACTAGCAACAAATTTCCTTTAAATTTTTATATTCTAGGACCCTGATGAGCTAGAAGGATGGTGTCTTCGACAAAATTGTGAGGCAGATCATGGATTATATGGCGGTAACAAATTTGATTAGGAATTTGTCCACTAGCTGGTGATGGTACCAAATTTTCTTTAATATTCTATGTTTCAAGATACGCATAAAGTTGAAGGTCGATGTCTTTGTCAAAGTTGTTCAGCAGATTAAGGATAGTATCACATCTGATGAAAGAAACCTCCGCTATGTGGTGCTAATGATAAATTTTCTTCGATTTTCTGTATCTTAAACAGAAAATGTCAAAGAATCTCGGAGCGGTTCAAAATATACATGTGCTGCACCCAACTTTTTCGTGCGTCTTCCGTTTTTGTTGAGTGACACGAAAGAAGATGCGAGTATTGCCGCATCTGTGTGAGAGACAAAAGATAGCGCCAGCTCTACTCGTAGAGTAAAGCACAATGTGTCTCACGGTGGTTCGTTTGGTGATATTCATAGAAGACATAATCGAGGACGCATGTGACTGACGGTGCCGAATCATATTTTGCTTGCTCTACACTTCAAAACCATTCTACGCAGCAACTGCGTGAATTTCAAGCAAGGACGTAGGACATTTCTTACTATGATAAAAACATATTTTGTTATTAAAGGCCGTTTATTAATTACTTAATGCATCCCACACACGGTCAGACGGTTTGACCAACATTGACTCCGCCCCAAGTTAGACAAACCACTTTGTGTTCCTATAACCACTTGACAAACTGCCAAATCTTGTTGCACCGACATTACTTTACCGTATTCAGAGTGATCCCTGCTCGGGATGGAGAATGGTTGAATATTTTCGACTTATGTTTTTTTTATGTCTGGTGTTACCGTGAATGCAAAACAATGTCGATCAAGCTGAACAAAATCTGGATTAAAAAATATAAAACGAGTTTTCGAATAAATACTGCAGTGGCTTGGAGGTTACTTTTTTATGATATGTTCGAGAAGAAAAAATACAATTAATAAGAAAAAAAAAAATACATTAATTAGGAACACGTTCATTGTGGAACCTTGGCAAATCATCACGTTCTGGTATTTTGTTATTAGCAACGTATACCTGGAACAGAAATTTATGTTGGAAATTTTCTAGAGGGGAGAGAATTGAATTGGAACTCTTTAATTCATTATTTATTGCACGTACTCTTCCTGAAAGTATTGAATAATTTGACCAGGAGTTCATGTCAAATTCATCAAAATCTTGTTCATGTCGTCTTATCCATCTGGTGGGGAAGTTTTTCGAGGTGCGCTCAGCCATTTTTACAAAGATTATTTCAATGATTTCCTAAGAATTTTCTGTATATATTTTTTAGAACTTTTAACCTGAACTCATTTTCTTCCAGAGATTTCTTTTCTCACTCATTTCTTAAATATTTTTTCTATTGGCAATATTGTAATATTTTCTTAGGTATGCATTCCGTGAGAAATTGATTTGTGAATACTATGACAATTTATTCTACGTAGTTCTAAACAAATGGAAAACTTTGAGGTTTATTGGAAAAAATTCCTCCATGAATTCTCTACAATTCTGCTAGTGCTTTGACAATTTCGCTATGACTTTACTTATGAATCAGAGGAAAAATGGTGGAAAAGCTTGAAGACTTCTGCTAGGAATATTGTCTTGGAATTCTTTATTGAATTGTTCAAGATAAGGCAAATTAAAAGCTCTCCAGGAATTTATTGAGGAATCTCCACTGTGATCTGTTGGAAGACGTGTTTCTTTCAACAGTAAACTTTTTAAACTGAATATTATAACAACGTCTTTTGAGAGAATTGTCAAAGCGTAAGCCAAACGAACATACGATATGTTTGTTTTGCACTTATTTTGAAGAGTAATGTAATCCGCTTGAAATAATATCGGTAAAAGTTGTTTTGCCCGAAGCTAAAAATATGAAATATTTTCCTTTTTTTTAATTTTTGTCAATGCGATTTTTAGATGTTGATTTTTTCTGCTGTTTATTAGGTAGTGCTTCGTGAAGCCCAAGCAGGACAGTTCGGTTTTGCGTCGTCCGATAGATTTTGCTGACGGTTTCGCGCGTGTTCTCGTCGCCGGAGATTTTTTTTTCCTCTGTTTTGGAGCGTCTTGCTGGGTACGTATTTAGGAAGGCCCAAGCAAGACGGTTTATTTTCGGGACGCCAAGAAGTTTTGCTATCAGTGTCAGTTTTGTGTTCAGTCGAGAATGGATTACCAACTGGTGAGTTCGTTTCATGCTTATGATAACACATATTTTCTTGAAAGCGTAATTTTTATGTAATATTAAAACAAACTTTGTATGGTTTGTCACTATAGGTGTCGGCATTATGCTTTTTTCTTATACAATTTGAATATACATATATTTTTCTCTTTTTGACATTATTAAAAATTATCTCTTGAATTGTTCGACATTGTGCATGTTGACGTATTTTCTAAAACTTCTACCATATCGAGACAAAATGCACAGTAATACTCATATGTAATTTTCAAACAAACTATGTATAGTTCGTCACTACAAGTGTCGGCATTATGCCTGTTTCATATAAGTTAAAATATATACATGTAATTTTCAGTTTTCGTCATTAATAAAAACATCTTTTGAATTGTTCGACATTATAGATGTTGACGTATTTTTTCCAAAAACTTCTCGAGACAAAAATACAAAACTAGCTTTAAATACAAGTCGTATATTTCCCCCTTGTCCATGGATCGCATCACCGACCGGAGGTGACTCCCAGATCTTTTCCCCCCTCACTAATAAACACCCTTCCCGTGGTGATTGTGGAGATGCAGAGGTATTCTCGGTCTCTAGAAGCAACAATCATTACACCCTAACATTCCTTCCCCATCCCAACTGACTGTGAGGACTTGGGATAACGGCGCCTTTTGATCAATAATATTAGATCTGCTAAAATTGCACTTCGAGAGTAAGCGGAAACTCCCATCTCTTATTCATTTGGATCGTAGTGCAATTCTTACCAGTTCCGATCAATCACGGAGTAGCAACCATTGACATGTACAGTCAGTCTATGCTATGCTATGCTATGCTATGAATATTATAACAACGTCTTTTGACGTTTGAGAATGCATAGGGGTGTACTTGGTGGAATCTCTAAAAAGGGGCATTATAGTCAATACCGCAACATGATTTATAGCAAATCTTGAACGTATATAAGTAAAAACACATAAATGAATATAAAAATAATCCCAGAAAAAAAATCTTGAGTCTAACTTTAAAGAACATTTAAATATTTTTTTTAAGAAACTATTTAACTAGAAATTTATTTTTATCCTAAAAAATCCTGAATGGTATATTGACAGCATTCCCGATGTTAGTACTTCAGGACTACCACCATGCGGGGTGACTTTGGGCCGAGGGGTTGACTTTAACCGCCCTTTTCGATGTATTTCATGGCTAGTACGGGAGTCAAGAAACTGATCCATGTCCATCCAGTGGCTATTGATAACGTACTCTTGAAGCTAGCCACATTGTTTAAATTATTCTGGTTTTAGTTTGTTGTAAAAATCTTGGCCCAAAGTCACCCCGCACGACGGTTTATAAAAAAATCAAGTTATCATTTGTTACTTGTTTAGAGGCACCGTTGAAGAAATCACTATTAATGAAAATAATACTTGATTTTGTAGGCAATTCTCGTACAAAGATTTACTCGAGATCACTTTGAATTTCGTACAGATTTCTAGGGAGATGGAGAGATTTATCCAGGATTTTATTATGGGAATGCTTATGGGAATGCTGCCTGGGATTTATCCATGAATTCCTACAAAAATTAATCCAAAGGTTCTTCCAGGAAGTCCTTGAGAAATTCTCCAGAATTTTCTACAAAGATTTCGTAAGGATTTCCTGCACCAATAATTCAGGAATTCTTTCAAAAATTATTCAAATGATTTTGAGAGGCATTCCTCCAGCAATTTACCAGTTATTTTCCAGAAACTGCCTGTCGGAATTTTTCTAACGATTTATTTAGGCATTATTATTAAAATTTCTAAAATTTCTCCAGGCTTTTTATGGATAGCTCTAATTATTGGTCAGGGATTCTTCTAGAAATTCCTAAAGAAAATCTTCAAGAAACGCAAAGTAAATTTTTTAGTGGTATTTTTTCCAAAAAAAAAAAATCATTCCTCGAAAATTCTTAGAGGAATTTCTTAAGGAATTCTTCCAAAAAGAAAGTCCTGGAGAAATTCCTGGATGAATTCCAGAGAAGCTTTCAGACGAATTCCTCCTGAAATCCCGTACACTGTGGTAGAAATCCCAGACAATTTCCTAGAGGTGTATTTGGCGAGTTCCTGGAGGAATCTCTGGATAATTATTGGAGAAATCGCTAAGAAATTCTTGTACGAATCCCTGACGATTGTCTGAGGGATCTATGGTAAATTCCTGGAGAAATTTCAAGTAATATCTTGGAGGAATCCCTGTGAATTCCTGGAGACAGCCCTGGGACATTTCTGAAAGCATTTTTGAATAATTTTTCTGAAGTTCCTGGAGAAGTTTCTGGAAGAATCCTTGGAAAATTCATGGAGATGTTCCTGGAGATGTTTTTAAGGAATTCCTGGGTAACTTTTGAAAGTACACCTGTAGAATTTCGGAATTAAGAACCCTGGGGAATTTCTGGAGAAATTTATGTTAGTTCCTTTCCTAATTTATTGGAAAATTCATGAATAAATCTCTGGACATGCCTGGAATAATTTCTGGAGCATTTCTCTGCAGTCCCTGGGGAGTTCTTGAAGCAATTTCCGGAGGAATCTTGCAGAGGGAGGATCCCCAGAGGAATTCTTGGAGGGATCCCTGGAGGAATCCTGGAAGAATTCCTTTAGGAATCCCGATGGAATTCCTATATGAAAAAAAAACCAGGAGACATTTCTAGGGATTTTTTGAGAAATTCCTGGGAAATTCCTGTAGGAATCCCTGGAAAATTTTTAAAGAAATCGCTGGAAAATTCTTAGAGAAATCCCCGGAAAATTCCTGGGACATTCTTAGAGAGCCCTGGTGAATCTTTGAATCCCTGGGGCATTCCTGAAATACTCTTTGGAGCATTTGTCAAAAGTTCCTGGGGAATTTCCGGAGATATTTCTGGAAGAGTCCTTGGGGATTTCCTAGAGGAATTTCCGTAAGAATCCTTGTAAAATTCCTGGAGAAATCCGTGCAGTTGTTTTTTTTTAGGAATTCTCAGGATATTTTTGTGAAAAAATATGTTGAGAATTTCTAACGGAATCCCCTGAGAATTTCTGAAGAAGTTCCTGGAGAGTTCTTGAAGAAAGATCCCTGGGGAATATCTGGAGATATGTATGTAAATTTATTCCCCCAATTGCCCAATTTCATGAAAAATCTAAAACTTATTTGAAATTTGGATATAAACTAAAAAGAGATCCAAACTTTTGTGTTAATTGTAATGAACACCTGGATGAAATATGTGGTGTAGTTGCTTTAGAGTTGCTCGCTGTCACTATCAAAGCTATAAATTTGCTGATTTGTACAGGTCGACTGCGATACAATTCGGATCATTCTATATCATATCAGCATCATGCTGTCTACTCCATCTCTAGTGCATTGATGGCGATAGGCGCGGGATATCACTGATGGAATAAGTTTAGCCTTCAATTAAACTTTTAATTATCAGTACAATATTTTTAACAGTGCTGCAGATGGATTGAAACTATGTGTAGGTCACAGAAAAATATCAATAGCTTGGATTATTACCACTTGATCATCCATTTTGCAGTAAGCGATATTGATAGTTTAAGAACATCCGCTATCAGCTGATATGACTGATATTGAGCAACTCTGGATGCTATATGGTGTTCAGAACAACCACAGTTTTCGTCATTTGAAACCCGAGTATTTTTTAAACTTTGGGGGTTTCTGTTGAAACACAGCTACAAAAATTGCCTTTTCAATGCATTGGGCAGCAAGGTAATTTACTTCGAACAGACTTGCGGAAATTCACTCGCAATAAGTGTTAAAATGGATGTCAAACAACGCTCACCGAAAAATTCACAAAGTAATCCTAACTGTATAATTTTTTTTTGATGAGTGTTCTTCAGGATGTTTCTCAATTCAATACACTGGTAGACCTATATGCTTTTCCTCTTCTAGAAACCCATCTATGATTGATTTGGTCTTAACCGACACTAGTCATCTTTGTAGCCAACTGGTTACTCATGATGGTTTTGATTCTGATTATGTCCCTGTTACATTTCAAATATCCCATGAAGCGATTTACAATCCTATCAATTCCACTTTCAATTATTTTCGAGCCGACTGAAATATACATGAAACTGATTCTAATCTGGATGTTAACATTTTTTTCTAACATAACTTGATATTGACAATGCTCTTGAAACATTAACAAATTCCATTGTTGAAGCCAGAAGCATTGCAATTCCAAAATGTGAAGTAAAATTTGAATCCGTGATTATAGACGATGATCTTAAACTCTTGATCCGTCTTAAAAACGTGAGGAGAAGGCAATTTCAACGTACTCGCGATCCTGCTATGAAAATTATATGGCAGTATTTGCAGAAAGAAATCAAGAAACGTTTTGCAGATTTAAGAAACAAAAATTTTGAAAATAAAATTTCTCAATTGGACCCAGCCTCTAAGCCCTTTTGGAAATTATCTAAAATTTTGAAAAACCCTAAGAAGCTTATACCGGCATTGAAAGAGGAAAACAAATTATAAAAAACTTGCTGTTCTGTTTGAAAGCGCTAACTAGTCCAATAGAAAATCAAGCAACTCAGGACTTCGAAAACATTTTCAGTCAAAAGAACGTTTTTGAAAATTCCTGGGAGACTGATTTGAGAGTAGTGTGAACTATTATCAAAAAGTTCAAAAATATGGAAGCTCCTGGCGATGATGGAATTTTCTACATCCTCATCAAGAAACTTCCAGCGAGAATCTTATTATTCTTAGTTGATATATTTAACAAATGTTTTCAGTTGGCATACCTTCCTGACAAAAGGAAAAATGCCACAGTTGTACCAATTTTAAAACCAGACAAAAATCCTGCAGAAGCTTCTAGATATCGTCCAATCAGTTTGCATTCTTCCATCAGTAAACTTTTTGAAAAGGTTATTTTGAACAGAATGATGGTCCACATCAACAAAAATTCAATTTTTGCCAATGAACAGTTCGGATTCCGCCATGGACATTCGACCACTCATCAACTTTTACGTATAACAAATTTGATCTGTTCCAACAAATCTGAAGGCTATTCTACTGGTCTTGCTCTTTTGGACATAGAAAAAGCATTTGACAGCGTTTGGCATGAAGGCTTGATTGTAAAACTAAAAAACATTAATTTTCCAACATACATTGTTAGAATAATTCAAAGTTATCTGTCAAATCGTACACTTCAGGTAAATTATCAGAACTCCAGATCTGAAAGACTTTCTGTAAGAGCTGGTGTTCATCAAGGCAGCATTTTGGGACCAATATTATACAATATTTTCACATCTGACTTACCTGAGCTACCTCAGGGATGTCAAAAATCTTTGTTTGCGGATGACACAGGCCTCTCCGCCAAAGGTCGAAGCCTGCGTGTCATCTGTAGTCGATTGCAAAAAAGTTTGGATATTTTTTCTTCATACTTGCAAAAATGGAAGATTTCTCCTAATGCTTCCAAAACTCAACTAATAACATTCCCACATTAACCAAAAGCTCTTTATTTGAAACCTCCAAGTAGACGATGTCACGATGGAAGGGGTGCCAATAAATTGGTCAGATGAAGTAAAGTATCTAGGGCTCATGCTAGATAAAAATTAAGCTTTCAAAAATCACATTGAGGGCTTCCAAGCCAAATGTAATAAATGTATATAATGTCTGCATCCACGTATTAATAGAAAATTGAAACTTCGTTTCAATAACAAGCTGATCATCAAACAATTTTTCAGGCCTGCCATATTGCAGTACCAAAATGGACCAGCTGTTGTAATACCAGAAATAAATTTCTGGAAATTTGAAACAAATGTCGAATAAAATTATTAATAATTTTAGGGAAAAAAAATCGTTTCAATTTTCCATTGCCACTATAAATGCGTTACATATTCAGGTCAAGTCAGGTAAAAACGTTGTTTTTCATATAAGCAACTGAAATCAACTCACCTATACAATTTATCAGCTGCTACGGCAAATGAATAGTGATAATATTTATAGTGTTGTCTTTCACAGAACACCTCGATATGAGAAATAAATGTAATGTTTCAAATAAAACTTATAAAAGAACTAAAAAATCTGTTGAAGTGAACGAGTATGATACTAGAGATATAAGATAGATATTGTTCTATTAATGTAGTATTTTCAACAATTTCCTTCTCGGCAGGTACTGTAAACATCATGAATTTCATGAAAATGTGAAACCTCATGAGTGCCTTTTGAGCCACTTCCCTCTAATTTGGTTCTGACGCCGCCTGCAAGCAAACACAAAAATATATGCTCGCAAGGCGCTCCGAAAGCGCAACGCACACCGCGCCGAAAACCCCATCGGAGATATCTATTTCTCCTGCTAATAACTGACGGGTGTGATATTTTTCTTTTTTAAAAATATCTTCCTCCCACAGCCGCAAATAGAAACGGTAGTTTTCTTGACATTCATTCGAGGCGCGAGGTGCTCTTTTTCCTTTTTCTAATGACATGATTTCGCCTCGAGCAGCTGTCGGGTCCACAGTCCGGCATCTTCGCGACTGAATATTTTCCTAAAACTAGAAAATCGTCGGTTGGTTTGGCGAAGGTGTGGAAGCGGAGGGTTAAATGTTAGTAAAATAATTATTGCGCCATTTAGAGTTTAGTAGAGAAATGCTTTGATCGTCACTCGCATGAAGGTTACGCCATTGGAAAATATTTGCCGTTAGGCGTCACTTGCTTTTCGTAGATGTATTAGGTACCGTAATGAAACGTTTTTCTGTAATGAGAAACAAAAAAAATTAAAACGAAATTTCTTAATTGGACCCTGGCTCTAAGCTCTTCCAGATGTAGAAGAAGCATTCGACAGGCATGAAGACTTAATTGTAAAATTAAAAAAAAAAAAACACTTTAATTTTCCAACATTAATTGTTAGAATAGTCTCATTTTATCTGTCTAATCGTACACTTCTGGTTAATTATCAGAAAGTCTGAAACACTTCCTGTAAGAGCTGGTATTCTTCAAGGCATCATTTTGGACCAATATTGTACAGTATTTTCACATCTGACAGACCTGAGTTACCTCCGATTACAGTATCCAACCTCACAGTTCGAGATGCGAAATTTCCTGGAAATCGTGCCAGCACATCCTGTCGAAACGAGATGCGTTTGGCAGAGTATTGGATTCCCACCCACATCATATGCTCCGTTTGAAGCCAATCCCTGGACCATTAGCACCGTCACCATCCACCGAGCCACTGCCTATTCCATAGGATCAATAGCGAAGCGATGGACCACCGAACACACCTAAAATAATAATCTCCCGGAGAGGCAGCAGCAGTGTTTTTCCTATATGGCGCTGATGGTCATCGGATGCAGGGAAAAAGGACAACGTCGAAAACTAAAACAGCTATAGGAGCAGGTCGCCATAACGACGCCAGCATGAATCAGAGCAGTCAACAGCAGAGCAGATTATTAGTTCGAGCAGAATGAGCTAGAGGATGAGGATGAGTGGACCCGTATATGAGTGGTTTCCAGCAGAGCTCGGATTGCTGTGCGTAGATTCTCGGTAACTTGTCAACTCGAGAACCACATTTGAGCGTGATAGTAAATCGGGAAAGAGAATCAACAGTGGCGTCTTTCAGGGCTCAGGTCAATTCACATTACAGAACTATTGTTTATGTTCAGAGCGATTTAAATTGACTGAAACGTTCCGAAGTTAAAACGAATTCAGTATTGTGGTAGGGTACCAAAGCAGGTGGCCAAATACGATTACGAACTAAACCCAAACGTTCGATACATCAAATCCGATCTTCAACAGAAACCTAATAGAGAGTAATAGTAGTTCACGCAACAAGTTACAGAATGATGATTGTAGTCAAAATAGAGAGAGCTGCATCTTTTCAATAGGGGTTCATTGGCCCAATAAGTTAAATTTGGGAAAATGCAACTTTTATCTTTGGGTTGAAAGAATTTGATTTTGAGTAGAATCAACCTCAAATTTAGTATATTTTTTTAATAGAATTTAAGACAAACTACTTAGTGGGGACTTTGGAAATTTAATCGAAATCAAGTAATTGGGCTTAACTACGGAGTTGCGTTGAAACAATCCAAAATTGAGTTGAATCCCGTCTCCGTATATGAGCATTTCTACAGTTATTAACCAAGAGCTTATATCGTGTGGCAGGTACGAGGATACTCTATGCCCTAAGAAGTCGAGAAAAGTTCCTTTACGAAAAGATGCTTAACCGGTGGGATTTGAACTCACGACCCTCAGCTTGGTCTTGATAAATTGCTGCGCGTCTACCGTTGGCAAAGAAAACTCGTAGTTAATAACTGTGGAAGTGCTCATAAGAACATTAAGCTGAGAAGCAGGCTCTGTCCCAGTGAGAACGGGCTCTACCCCATTTGGCATAAAGCCATTTGGCATAATGCCGTTTGGCATAAAGTCATTTGGCATAACGACCGTTTGGCATAATTTAATCAAATATATTATTTTTCTTTCACATTTCAAAGCGTTCATTTTAATGCTTGAAATGTTTGTCTAAGACGAGTAGAGTTAAAGGGAAAATATTGACCATGTTTGTCCAAAGAAGATAATGTGAAGTACAAGGAATCACTTTAAAATAGACTCGTTGCTTTTTTGAAAAGTGTATTGACGGGATATTCCAAATTGAGCTATTCTCGCGCTGAAAAGGTATCGTGTAGATGAAGATCTAAACATATAGAATAACTTGTTAAATACAACATCATTAGCAAGCTTTGAAGCATATTAATTACTTTAGATTAGTAAATTTCACCTTCTTTCAAACATGAGCTGTTCTTTTGAGTTTGCAGTTTAGCGAATTTTAACTTTTATACCAAAATGCTGGACACTTCGAAAGCTGGGCAGTGGCCTATTTCACGGTGTTATTTTTGGACTTACATCCAACTTTTTTCGTAGCGGTGTCGGTGGTATATTTGTAAGTGTGATTGCCTCTCACCCCAGTAGGTCGGGTATCTATGGCCGTCGACGCCGTCGTGATCTTCTAAGACAGAAAATTCCTGATTACATCTTCTTTCGGAAATTCCTGATCCCGTCTTCCTTCGGGAAGTAAAACCGTTGGTCCTGGCCCATGAGTTGATGGGTTCATTATATACGTTCCAAGATGTGTGTGGCTGCATCTCTGGGTTAGATTTTATGACTTCTATCGTGTAAATCAAATGGAGAGTCACTTTAGACAAGTCGAAAATTGTCATCTCGCTATACGAAATCGACGATTCTCACCTCACGCCACTCGTAGAATAAACCCAAATGCTAGAAAGCCAGGAAAGAATAATATAAAGAAGACTTTTTTTTGTCTAAAGTCCTTAATTGCGACGTCTTATACATTCCATGTTCTTATACATTCTCAAATGTAATTGAAAAAAATATATTTTTGGGTGCATTATGCCCAGTGTCTGGGATTTCAAGAGTCCGGGCAATTCTAATCAACACGATATCAAGGCAACCCGATATGAATAAACATCGATATTGCCGTGCTTATGATTTGTTACGGTGCAAACTAAAAAGAGCAGTTTATTTTTGAAAGAAGGTGGAATTTATAATAAAGTAATTCGTCAATTTTTGAATGCCTGAAATGCTCTCTAATTGTAGGACACGTCATTCGGAATACACGTACTGTTCAACAATAGGCGAATTACCCTACTGAATTAATAACAGTGTTGTGTGGCACTGAATAAACATTGTTATGGATCTTGGCTTCTAACTTTGTTATGATGGGCGACAATCAAAAGCCTATGGACTAATGCATGAGTTCACCAATTTAACGATGGACCGATGCACGAGTTCACTATTTGACGTTTGAGCGGTGCCGTGTTATTTATGTGACCATGAAAACGAGTGAATTCGGCATCGCTCAAACTTCAGAATCTTGAACACGTGCATTGGTCCATTGAGCGGTGCCGAATTCACTTGTTCCTATGGTTACGTATATAACACGGCATCGCTCAAACGTTTAATAGTGAACTCGTGCATTGGTCCATTAGAAGAATGTAGCATTGGAACGCACATCAAACGATCTAGTAGGCATGAAACAACTTCGACGCCTCACTCCTATGAACCGATTTCCATGGTGACATAAATAACACGACACCGCTAAAACGTCAAATAGTGCACTGCTCCATAGTAACGTCAGAGAAGAATGTCAATTTCTTCGTGGGGCTCCCGTTTGCCCACTTCAATTCTGAACTCCACAAGTGTATCAACTGTTTTTCATAGCATTTGAGGCAAAGCATATCTTTTTAGACTTTCCTTATTTAGAACATTGAATGTTCTTCATATTTAATTTCTGTGCCCTCATGAATAGATATAAATAAATTTCAATATAATTTTAAGGCTAGACTAAATAGTTTCATGTGCCTGTGTTTTCAACTACGAAAAAATCGTGACACCCACGCCACGGTCAAGTAGAGCATCATTAAATTGATTAAAGCGAGCTCACTTTATGGTGCCCAATTTTATGCTTCGCATATTACTCTATCATGAAACGATACGAATAAGTACTCACAGCTATTAATGTACCTTTGAAGGGACCGGTCGGAACTCCAAAGAGATTCAATTATATTGTTAAGAAGATGACATACATTGGATTTATCGAGTTCAACCTTGAGAATAACAATTTGTGGAAATGTATTCTTCAAATTATGCCAAATGGCCGTTATGCCAAATGACCATTATGCCAAAATGGTGTTATGCCAAACGGCATTGTGCCAAATGGCATTATGCCAAATGGGGTAGAGCCGTGAGAACGTTAATGCCAAGAAGAAGAGAAGAATTAATAGACTTTCCAACGTTATTATTTAGGATTTTTTCTACGGCTACTCTTGTAAAAATTTCTTCGGCGTTAAATCAGAGTGGACCACGTGACATATTTCATGTTTGAAAAAAAAAATAGTGGAAGGGCAATATGGATTTGAGAGGAAGATAGATCATTGTCATATTTGAGCGTACAAACATGTAGATATATGAGGAATACGTGCAGGTTTTATAGTTTGTTACGTTTCTTGCTTGAAAAAAATAATAATGTCGAATCGCGATGTTCCTTAAGTAATACTACGAAACATGTGATGCAATTTATTGCATTCAAACAATAAGGGTATTCACTTAATGCCGTAAATTTCCTCGTAAATCGTGTAAAGTTGGTAATTTCAAACATTTCACGTCAACGCCTCAACCGCAAATGAAACATTTCAGATTGTTGCAATTCGGTATCCAAGAGTGCCTTGGTGATGGTAACAAAACAAATATCAACAAAACAATTCGTTTTTTTTTTGGTTTTCAACTTTTTAGCAAATAAGAGTTAATTAATTGATAATTATTAACATTCTGCACTATTTTTCTGATTCTTGCGGAGATATACTTGTGGCTCAATAAAGACTTACGGTGATTCCCAATCAGATTCAGTCTCAAGGTGCAGTGCTGATCGATTTGAAAAGGCTACGTGGAAGCAGTTACAAAAACTGCTACTGTCTGATACTGCATGAGATTTATTTTATATTTTATTGAGCTGATTCGTGCAATTTATTTTTTGGAGGGTACCGGTGAGGTTGCAAGACGAGATCGACAAAAAACTCTAATTTGTAGACCTGAGACAATTCTTCCTTTTACACACATGTAGTGCGACAATAGATTAAATTGCAAACCAAGAGCCTTTGCGTTTATGCGGAAACTGAGGAATAGAGAAAGCATGTCTTCATCACGAAACTGATGTTCCATCAGCCATCAAGCGATTATGAGCATTCAAGTTTGTAAAAAAATGAGGTTCATCAGTTCGTTGCATATAAACCTTCAATATAATGCGGAACAAAATAACACAAGAAATTCAAAAAACACATATTTTATTCTGCAATGATTAATCTTGCTCCATGCCTGGATGCTCGTTCGGTCACTATCAGAAAATCTCGCGCATCACTACTATTTTACTTTCAATATTCTAAGCGATTCCAATGCCACCCGTTCAGTACAATTTGATGCATTTTATCATCATCAATCCGTGAGATCTTGAGCATAATATTCAATTTACTATTCTAATCAAATTTATTCCAACGCATTTATTCCAATACGATCAAAATTAAACAGAAATGTTAACAATTTTTCAATATCCCCGGCACATATACTGCTAGATTTAGTACTCAAGTGTCAAAATGGGAATATTTCGTTTGAAATAATTCCTTGCAGTGATTACGCGATTTTAGTTTTACGCTGTTTTACCTAGGACAGGACGTGACAGCTCAACGAAGACTGCCCCGTTGTTTTTCATTGAATAACCTTGACGATACTAAATCCAGTGTTACCAGTATCCTTTTGAAGCAAATCTTGTGAACAAATTTAATTATCAAAACTCATAATTTGATTGTTTCTTGCACGATTAATTCATTTAGTACAACAGAGGATGCTATATTTTTAAAAAATCAGGGTTAAATTCAAAACTGGCGACATTTTCAGAGAGAATTGACATAATTAGCATTATATTATTTACAATAAAGTATTTTTTATGCATTTTTGCATTGTAGGAGCCCATGCTTTGAAGTTGAGTTCGAATATAAATAGATTTGAAACAAAAAGATTTCACGAAAACTTTCCGAACTTTTGATAAAAATTCTAATCTATGAACTAGCAACACGGCCGGGCTAGCAACAAAGTGCCCTGTTGCAATCCAACTCAACGTTGTGAAAGTAGGCCTTTGCCAAAACGACCAATGGGAAGTGGTCTTTTTTGACAGGCAATTGGTTTCGTTTTTGTACTTTGACCTGTCACGTCTTGTCTTAGTGTTTTACGCAACTTTAAGTGAATACCCCTAATATCGTCAAAACTCCCACTAAAAAAATAGCAACCAAACGGGGCAGGATCCGACATTGATTTCTTATTTTTAAAAAGCAGTTTTCGTTCAAAATCAATAAAATTCACATTAAAATGTGTTCACTGAATTCTATTTTCGAACCGAAACACAGTGAACACATTTTCATGAAACAGTTTTTAGTTTTGAACAAAAAAATTGCTTCTGAAGTTTCGACGATGACGATCATTACGATGACGGAGCGTTGAACGTTAAGGTAACTCTTTCTGATTAATATTCTTCTGAATGCTTCTCCTGAAACATACTCCTAAAGGCTCTGTGCTTCCACATTTGTGTTCATCAAACGATACAACCGTCCCTGACGGTTGAATAGCAGCAAAGCAAATATGTACTCCAGATTTATCCTTTACTGATTTAGAGGACACAATGTTTCCTCTTGTCGTTCCATTGAACAGTGGTGCAGTTTTTGCAATCATGACCCTCCGTGTTATCTTTTTTTTTTTTGCGCTGGCGCTCGTACCCCTCAAGAAGTTTTGTTTTCACAAAGTGGATCCTAAAAACTTTCATCCATCCTTGAATCGCCGTAACAACATTTTCACACGAGCATGAATGCGCCCTCCATGCTGACATTTTCGATTCGGTCGAATAAGTTGTTCATTTTTGTTAGATGCTCTCGCATACCTCCTCCTTCCACGAGTTCAATTTTAGCCAGCTTCTTTATTAAAGACACTTTGTTCACTGATGAATCCTTGACATTGTACTCCCGTTACATCTGTCATGCATCTTTAGCTGTCTCGGCGTCTTGAATGATACGCAGCTGCGGTTCTTCGACAAGATAGCCGATGGTTTGTAGCGCCAGTTCGTTTTTCGTAGCCCATGCCCTGTTCTCAGTTTTATCGGCGGAAGATCGTCATACGCGATCAACCAAAGTGCCTCTCTTGTCAAGAATTGTCTTGCTCTTTTCATTCCACAGGCGTTTAAAACTCAACTTTGCCATTTCTTGCTTTCAAACAACATAATCAACAAAGGTTAACTAAGGCAACCTTATATTTTGAAGCCATTTGTTTATGAAATGTTTTATTTTTTGCTGATAGGCTTTTCTGTAGTCTGTAGCAATTTGTAAGTTTGAAATTATTATATAGGGTCAGTGTTCCCTTAGTGGACAGTCCCCTATAGTCGCACTAGTGGCTTTTTACGGCCGTTTTGCTATAAATCTTTTCAAAATATTTTTTGACATGAAGGTCAGAAGCTATTTATCTAAGTACCATTGATACACAGCTTGATTTTGTTCAAAAAATAATCGAAATAATTAGTTTTGCTTAAAATTTGAGCTCCCTTGCGCCTATAGTAAACCTATTGTTCCTATAGTAGCACTACTGAGAGAAACTATTTTTTATTATACGAAATAATTAATTAATTAAGAACTTTTTTACATCAAACGAAAGCTTTTGATCTACACTTTCAGGGAAAAATATAAAAGCTTTGTAAAAATACGGTTTTGATTAGTATTTTGCCAACGCCGTGATGCTAGTGCTACTATAGGAACAGAAATTAGAAATAGTGCTACTATAGGCACATGTATTCCTATAGTGGCACATGCGATAATAAATACAAACATATGAGTTTTCGTAGTTTTCATATTTTTCCAACAAAACCAGGATAGAAGGCTTTCAGATGATGTAAAAATAATGACGCTAGCGTTATTTTTCGATTTTATACGATTATTTGTTCTTAGCTATGCGGCTATTGGTACATCGACCCTAAGTTGTTAACATATTTTTTTCAGACAAAACATAGGTAAAAATAATCCTGAAGTAGAATGAGTATTGTATCTAACTCCGCTCTTCTTGCTACATCTTTTGACATATGCGCTTATTTCGACTAGCCTCCTTCAGTGTCCGCACTTGGTCAGCTCATCGTGCCGCTGTGCTCCTCGCCTTCTTGTACCTTACGGTCCGGACGCAAATACCATTTTTGCAGGGTTGTTGTTCAGCATCCTTACAATATGCCCCGCCTAATGCATTCTACCCGATGTGCTACTTTCAGGATGCTAAAAGTGCAGCGATCTCGTGGTTCATCTATCGCCGCCACACACCGTTATCCTGCACACCGCCAAAGATTGTCCACGTTTCATGCCCGTAAGGCAGCATCCATTTATTACGTAACGCTGAAAATGGAAAAACCCTAAGAAAACACATTATTTTTGATTGAATTATAAGTATTGAAACAAATCGATTGAAAATTCCATTGGCATTGCATATGGTGCCCAGACAAGGAAAATCTAGCATATCATAAGTCTTGTCAGTTATTAGAAAGCCATTAAAACGTTTTAATGCAACTTTTATAGAAATATAATGATATTTTAGTTTATACTCTACATGACTTATTTTTTTTATACATATTTAAATCAAAGCGACGTATCATGATAATGCATGACATGCATGTCATCATTATCAATGTAGAGAGATCTCAATGGCAGATCTGCAAGTTAGTTTTTATACAGATTTTAAAAAAATATTCGTTAATTTCACGAAAATCTAATAATAATGCGATTCATGTAAATTCATAATATTAGTACCAAACGTGATTTAGATGCAAACATTATAATTTTGCTGAACAAATTTATGTTCATGTACGTTTCCATGACAAACGGCAAGAAATTAAAAAATTGAGATCAAAATTGCTGTTACCCCACAAGGGTAGTCAAAAACGTTTAAAATTTAAAAACGTAGAAGCATCAAATTATCAAAACTTTTATATTGTCAATTTGTACACTTCTTAGTACTGTAACTGATAGCAAATGCCTAGAATGATATAATTCTACCGGTAATGTGGTACGAGGAATGTTTTTCAACATTAATTTCATACAATCCAACGTTTAATATGATTTTCATCTTCAGCAAACCAACCAAAAAAGAAACAATACCCAAACCATTGCTAAAATCTTCTGTTGTATACCTAAGGTCAATAAATGGCGGAATACATTATAATTATTCAACTCAATGCTGAACGAAACGACTATTCGGTTTCATGTCGAAATGTTGCAAGTTTCACCCCTGTTGCAAGTTATCCCGTTTAAGGTATTGATTATTTTTTATATATGTGTAAAAGAATCTCATGTGTTCTATGATTTAAATATTATATTAGCTCCTGAATAAGCAATTGAGTACATAATAAATTTGATTCAGATATGCCCGTTCACTAAATTATGAAGCAAATTGTTTTTAGGGGAATTGGGGAAAAAACAGCCTATCAATAAGGCTAAAGGCAATCGATCATTTAGATAAAAATAGTGTACCCAAACTATCGTATATCGTTTGGAAATGTTTAGAGTTTATTTTATAAGAAGGTAAATTATTCACAATATTTTGCATGAAGCAGAATTAGTAATCATACATTTTCTACAACTTTCACTATAACTTGCGTCTGCAAGCTTCTTCTTCTTTTGATGGTGCTACGTCGTTCAAGACATTCCTTGGCTGCTAACCTCCAGTTTCTCGATCGCCCCACATTTTCAAGATCCTGCTCCACTTGGTCAAAACACCTAGCTCGTTGCGATCCTCTTCGTCTTGTACCGGCCGGATTCGAGGTGAAAACATTTTTTGCGGAATTGTTGTGCGGCATTCTTACAACGTGTCCCGCCCATCGTACCCTTCCAGCTTTGGCGACTTTCTGGATACTGGGTTCACCGTAGAGTTGCTCAAGCTCGTGATTCATTCTTCTCCGCCAAAGATCGTCTTAAGCACACGTCGTTCAAAAACTCCTAGCGCTTGCAGATCTTCTTCGAGCATTGTCCACGTCTCATGCCCGTAGAGGACTACTGGTCTCATCTGCGTCTTGAACATGGTACACTTAGTACGGAGGTGAAGTTTACCAAACCGCAAGGTCTTGTGGAGTCCATAGTAAGCACGACTTCCGGCAATGATACGTCTTCGAATTTCTCTGCTGCAGTTGTTATCCGACGTTATCAATGATCCGAGGTAGACAAATTCGTCCATATTGAATTGAAGGTAAATACGTCGTATTTCATCTTCGACGTATTTACCTTCAATCCAACCCGATCTGCTTCACGTTTCAGCTTGGTATACTGTTTAGCAACCACCTGGAACGTTCTTCCGACAGTGTGTACGTCGTCAGCGAAACAAATGAACTGGCTGGATTTATTAAAGATCGTGCCCCGCATGTTGAAGCCCGCCCGTTTCATAACACCTTCTAGCGCAATATTGAACAGGAGGCAGGAAAGACCATCGCCTTGTCGAAGTCCTTTGCGTGTTTCAAACGGGTCCGATAATGCACTCGATATCTTCACACAGCACTGTACACTATTCATCGTTGCTTTGATCAGTCTAGTCAGTTTCCCGGGAAAACCATTCTCGTCCATAATTTTCCATAGCTCTTCGCGGTCTATGGTATCATAGGCCGCTTCGAAATCGATGAATATGATGCGTAGGGACTTGATATTCGCGACACTTTTGGAGGATCTGCCGCAACATAAAGAGTTGGTCAGTTGTTGATCGCCCGTCCACAAAACCGGCTTGATAACTTCCCACAAATCTGCTTGCCAATGGCGATAGACGGCGAAAAATGATCTGGGAAAGCACTTTAGAAGCTGCGTTACGAATGGTGATCGCTCGATAGTTCTCACATTCTAACTTGTCACCCTTCTTGTATATTGGGTATATTATTCTCTCCTTCCACTCCTCCGGTAGCTGTTCTGTTTCCCAGATCCTGGCTATCAATCGGTGCAGACAAGTGGCCAACCTGTCCGGGCCCATTTTAATGAGTTCCGCTCCAATACCATCCTTTCCAGCTGCTTTGTTGTTCTTGAGCTGTTTGATAGCATCCTTAACTTCACCTATTGTGGGAGTTGGCACGTCTCCCTCATTCGCCGTACTGATGAAGCCATTCCTCCTGGTGTCTTTATCTTCCTGTTCTGCGCCGTTTAGGTGTTCACCGTAGTGCTGCTTCCATCTTTCAATCACCTCACGTTCGTCCGTCAAGATACCTCCATCCTTATCCCGGTACATTTCGGCTCGCGGCACAAAGCCTTTGCGGGATGAATTTAGTTTCTTGTAGAACTTCCGTGTTTCTTGAGAACGATACAGCTGCTCCATCTCTTCGCACTCCAACTCTTCCAGGCGGCGCTTTTTATCCAGGAATAGATGGGTTTGCTGTCTTCGCTTCTGTTTGTATCGTTCCACGTTTTGACGGGTGCCCTCTTCTCGTCCAAACCCGTCCGGCACTCCTCGTCGAATCAACCGTTCCGTCGATTTCCTTCCACGAACCCAACGGCACCTTCCGCTGCGTTGTTAATGGCTGCTTTGAGACTACCGTGGTGAATCGAAATCCGGACGGTACCAATATCCGGACACTTTGATATTATTAATTAATTAAAGGGTATATTATAAAAAAATGCTATAGAATTTAATGATATGTTTTACTTCCAACATTGATGATCATTTCAAAATCATTCGTAATCTAGTTACCATCGTCTGAAAATTAATAAAAATAAAAATAAACAAGTTGCTCCTGACGTACGTGGTTTCTCTACAGTGTGAGTCATTTTAGGACGTACGGCTACGAACGCGCCACGGCTTTTAGTTGCAAATAAAATGCTTAAATTGCAGTTTTCAGAAAGTGTTTGAAATAGAATAGTGAAACCAATATAAGTAATAAGTGTTCTGAAGCGCCATCACCGTTAACAATCATTTAAAAATGTGTTAAACGGATTAAAAGAGACTGTCCGGGATTACGAAAAAGTGGCTTTAAATCCGGACATCATTTCAAAGCACTACGTTTTACATATTTGAGTGAATATTTGAGAAGAAAATTTAAGAAAAGGCTGTAAAATACTATAGTTAAAGTGTTGTGAGTGATTAGAAGGTAATTTTATGTTAAGAAAAACTATGTGAGTAAATTATTGTTCAAGTACAAACACCAAGTGCCAAATCGCATATGTTCGGATTCGGTTGAGGAAATTGAACCACTAATTTGCAAATATTTCATTCTCTTAAATGTAATAAAGCAAATGCCTACATCAACGGTTTATTAATGTGACAAACAGTTTAATTAAATCAAACTAATTATAGATTTTATTGCAATATTTCGTTTTATACTTGCGCTGTCCGGGTTTTGATTCAATTGTGTCCGGGAATATAGACAAGCAATGTTACTAGTGTCCGGATTTAAAGACAAGACAAGCTTGTTTGTTTCGATTATTTTCACAATGTTATAAAAAAATTAAAGTTAAAATTTGTTATTCTCATAAAATTTAAATATAAAACCGTGTATTGCCAAGGTTAATTTCATTTCTAATTTGTAAATAACTTGTTTAAAATAGTGATTGAAAATCCACCTCCTCTTAAGCGTCCGGGTATTGATGCAGCACGGTACTAAAGCAGTCCTCAAGAGGGGCTTCGGTGAGCTCTCCCTCTTCCGGCAACGCTGCCTCAAGGCTTTGCGCGTATTCAGTTGCGACTTCGGGTTGCTTGAGTCGTTCCAGATTGTACCGTGGCGGGCGTCGGTACCGAATGTTGTTCACAACGGAGAGTCGTTGGCGCACTTTAATCGTCACTTGGTAGTGGTCCGAATCGATGTTTGCGCCGCGATAGGTTCTGACGTCGATAATGTCCGAGAAGTGTCTTCCATCAATCAAAACGTGGTCGATTTGCGATTCAGTCTGTTGGGGTGATCTCCAGGTGTACTGATACAGGAGGCTGTGCTGGAAGTAGGTACTACGTATGGCCATGTTTTTGGAGGCGGCGAAATCAATCAGTCTAAGGCCGTTCTCGTTCGTAAGCTGGTGAGCGCTGAACTTCCCTATAATCGGTCTAAATTCCTCCTCCTGGCCAACCTGAGCGTTGAGATCTCCGATAACGATTGTGACTTCATGGCTTGGGCAGCCGTCGTCTTCACGTTCCAGCTGCACGTAGAAAGCGTCCTTACCGGCATCTTTACTTGCTGTGCAAGGGCTGTGCACGTTGATTATGCTGATATTGAAGAAACGGCCTTTGATCCTCAACTTGCATATTCTGTTGTCGATTAGCCACCACCCAATCACGCGCCTCTGAATTTCGTCCATCACGATAAAAGCTGTGCCCAGCCCATGTCTGTTGCCGCAGCTCTGGTAGATGGTTTAACCATCCCTATACGTATGTACCGTCGACCCTTTCCAGCAAACCTCCTGCAGCGCTACGATGTCGAACTTGCGGACCCTCAATAATTCGGAAAGAATGCGGGTACTTCCCAAGAAATTGAAAGACTTACAGTTCCATGATCCGAGTTTCCAATCGTTAGTCCGTTTTCGATGCCTGGGTCTATGTCGATTGTTCCGGTGCGAATTCCTGTACTGATGATTTTTACGGCTGGCTTGTAAGGCCAACCCCCTGTCTCGCTGGAGGACCATCGTGCACAGCACTGTTTAGAGTCCCACGCTGACACTAGGACGATGATCAGCCGCTCCTAACATGAAGAACAGACGCTCTTATAAGCTACACCCTCTGAAGAGAGGAGCCCCTTCACTGTCAGCATACGACCAAGGTCCCACCAGGATTGGTTACCCGATCTTCCCTACGATTACTCGTATCCCAGGCGGCACCACGGGGAGGTGAGGATAGGAGTTACTGGACAAGAGGCTAAGGACCACAAATGGGGTCTATTTTATACCTGCAGGTATGCGAAGTACCAATGGTACACAGTGTCCAGTCATTTACCATCCTACAAGCTTCTACAGGCAACTGTCATAATTATCAGACTATTTTAGAATTTATGTCAATAAAAAAAAAAATGTTAAAAACAAAATTCAATTTAAAAATATTTCATTGTACATTTTCATCTTTTTATAGCGTTCTCTGTAAAACATTGTTGAATGAAATTGGAATGATGGAATTCATGAGAAATATTTTACACAATAAAACAATTTCACACAAAAAACCATAAAATTCTTATATGTCCAAAGAATCGGGGCAAAACAGACACCATAGCTTTTCCTAGAACTGTCCCACGTGCATGAAAATATCACTAATCGATTCCTGAGAGTTTATTTTTTGTCTTTCTACTGTGACAGTTATCCATTTTTTCCACCTTTGGGTTCGGATTTCCTCAATGTGCACCGTTTTGAGATTTAGTTCACTTTGACTGAACAATTTATAGGAAAAAAAAACTGTCAATTTATGCTTGTAAAGCTAAACTGGGTTCAAATTTTCAACAGAAACAGATTACTGCATCCTTCGACATCAGTATCGAAAAATTCTTTCAGATTCCATATCTTCAGTCTGATACATAAAAGTATGATAATTCAGTGCATAATATTTAAATATGTGTTCAGTCAGAGAAGACCAAGTATAATTCTTGAGTAACAATCGAAGTAGTTTGGTTAATTAAATAGGTCTAGCATAACCCAAACAGAAATCATATAGGTGCTGACCAGAAAATCCATCGAACTTAGGAATCGACTGTAAGAAAGTTCAATAATCACATTTTTTGGTTTGCCGATCATAAAATCCACTAAATCCTCTCTGACTGCATACTTCAATAGGTTTTATTGGCAACAACTCTGATCAAACTGAAATTAAGCTAAGAAAATTCTGCGTCTAATGACATACTTTTGTTTTACTCTGAATGTTTACTTGCCCCCTTCTGTCTTAAAGGCAACCAATTCTTCCTAGACTTAGTTGAATAATCACCCTAAACATTCAACTTATAATGTCTACAATAATTACTTTAGAAGTTGCTTGAGCAGCCCTCAATTAACTTCTTGCAATTTTGCTTCTTCTGTTCACTATCTGTGCTAGGTACCAGAAAACTAAATTGTCTCGATTAACATTCGAAAGAAATGGGTTGCAGGCCTTCAGACCGAATACTGATGTGCTAAAAGGTGGGTTGGGGGGTGGGACATTTCGCATAAAGACGTTTCGCATAAGGACGTTTGGCATAATGGACATTTGGCATAATGAGAATTACATGCCTTCTTTAAAATGCTACCTGTTCTTGTATGAAACTGCTTTATGCGACATGTCCATTATGCCAAACGTCCGTATGCGAAACGTCCTTATGCGAAACGTCTTTATGCGAAATGGGTCACCCCCGGTGGGTTGTGCTAACAGGGTTGCTACACCGAAAGAGTAAATCCGAAATGTCGAAAGACAGAGTGGCATTGTTTAAAAAAGCTCGAATATACTATATTTTGCTTTAATATTAGTTACTTAGCTGTTCAACATTTTTTCTTCGAGCTTATATTATTCAAATTACATTTCTTAACAGCTTTTTTTGTTGTTCTTTGGGTTCTTTGGTTCTTTGGTTTTTATTGTTTTTTGGTAATCGCAAATGACTTTTAACGTTACGCATCATCCATTTTAGGCAACGTATAAATTGATGAATTTCAAAACTTGCATTCCTTAGAGATTACTAAAGTATTATTATTATTTCTAAAACACGCGGAATCATAACATGTGGCTACTTTTTTGTCGAGCACTTGACAATGTGGAAGTCTGTAAGTCGCACACGAAGTAGGCCAATAGTGAGTTTTTAGAAGAAGGTAGGCTTCTACAAGTTTGTCACTGTTCATAAAATTAAAAACTTTGTGAAATATCATATTTATCCTTAATAGTTTGTTTTCAAAGTGTATAAGAATCAAAAATTTTCCATTTTTTCAGAATGGGCTGTTCTAATTGTTGCATAAAATTTGGTGCTCTACAGATCTATTTTCATGTTTTTTAATATTTTTTTTAATTTGTGAACAATAGATTTTCCAAAATCAGATATACTGATCTCCAAACATGATCATTTCTTTAAATCATCATTTTTTGTGACATTTCTTAGCCAAGAGGTAACATCTGCGACCATGAAGCAAAGCAGGTGGCTTGTTTCAGCTCAGGTCAGGATATTTTCGTAATGTTATTGACTTCCCTGGGTGTAAAATATCATCGCTGCCACACGATAGCAAAATTGACAATTTTGGCAAAGAAGACTTTCAGCTAATAACTATAACATTGCTTATATTAACACAAGAAGAAGCAAGACGAACGATAATAAGAAATGAGTGAAGGACTTGCAATCATCCTTTGACAA
This sequence comes from Aedes aegypti, assembly GCF_002204515.2. Taxonomy (NCBI): domain Eukaryota; kingdom Metazoa; phylum Arthropoda; class Insecta; order Diptera; family Culicidae; genus Aedes; species Aedes aegypti. The sequence goes on from NC_035107.1 coordinate 274,034,985, forward strand.
ATTCCCTGATTGTTCGTTCCTTGGAATAACTAGTCATATTTAGGAGATCATCGAATATGTCGAGAAAAATATGAAGTTCAAATTAATCAATGTTTGGTCATGATTTAAAGTCAAAATTGTCTACGTTAAGGTGAAGATGAATCGAAGCCAAACCTCAAATTTTCTAGAGCACGAATCTGGAGAACCGAACATTCGTTCACTAGTTGGTGGTGACCAATCGATATAGTTTTCAGCTCAAATGGGTGTTCGGTTCTCCAGATCCGTGCTCTTGAAAATTTTAAGTTTGGCTTCGATTCATCCTTACCTTAATAGCTTCACCCGTGTAGCATCCGTATACTGGAAATCAGAAAAGATCCAACGCACACCTCTGTCGAACAGCATCATCCAATTCCGGTAGAACCACACACTTCCCGGATTCCACACGACTGCCACAGAAACCTCTCGGACCCGGCGCAAGCTTGGTCATCATGTGGACACACCGTTGTGGCTTTTATCCGGGCGGGAGCACTGCGTGCGTGTGCATTAAAACTAAATTTAACCTGCCAAAATAAATCCCTTAACCACTGCCGCAGTCCCTTCACCGGCTGCACTGCGGGAGCAGCCAAAAACGCGAAAGTGCATCACATCGATATCGGGAAAAATGTCATTATGGCCCAGAAAAAGGATAAAAAAACAGAAGTAGATAAAATAATTCGAAAAAAAGCAAAACCGATAAAATAATAATAAAATAATAAACTAAGCGTAACAATTTAACACATTTTTCAAATTAAAATAAAAATTCTTAAAATCATACAAAGGAAATTATTTTTCAGATTTTTTTTTTTGGACTTTATTGATGTTAAGTGCTTTTTGCTATTATCCCTTAGGTGTTTCAAATGAATTTAAAGGATATTTATTGCTATTTTTTTCTTGGAACATTTAACAAAATCTTAGTGCTGACTTCAAATTCTTTGATACTTATTTTTAATATTATCAACTTTTTAACAATATTTCATTGGAATATCGATTGATTTTCTCTTACTAGATTAAAATTTATGTATCATTGCTTATCTTTATCGATTTACTGGTTTCTGTTCCCCTGCTTGTAATGCTCGTTAATTTTGCTGCCCATCGATATCAGGTCTAGAGCTGCAGGTACAGAGTGGTGGGAACCCACTTTTCCTCGCTGTCCGTAATTTCCATCGCAAATCTAAAAGGTTCGCACACTGCTGGTTACCACCAGCAAAGCGGTCCACAAAATTTACGACCATAGTTGGGTGGGTTATTACGCAATTGCAATTTCAGTCGGTTGTTCGGCGCTTTTCACGAGAACATTTCGCTTCTTTCTCGCGGAACTACGTTCCCTTTAGAAAATGGTCTGCTCTTGGAAATGATCATCATTTTTGGTGCTCTTATGTAGAAGAAAGGCTTTCAAAAATAGTAATTTAGAAGGTTGGAAATCGGACCCATTATCATTGAAGCAGATTCGAACGGGTTTCCCACTAGTCAACCTGTAAACATTTTCATAGGATAAAGGGGACATAAAGTGGCGGTAGATTGTCATCGAGTGTGAAAATTTCCAAATTAAATTTCTCCCTAAAGAAAAGGGAATTAAGTCGGGTAAATTGATTTCTAGGTTGGAAAGCAACACGGTTTGGATCAATTACAAAGGCTTCTGTGAGCAACAGCCTCTCGGATTTCAATTTCCGGAATACGGAATCGAAGTGACAATCAGCTGTCGAAGAAAACATGTACCTGTACTGCAGATGTTGTCTTGGCCAATCTAATTTATGCGGCAGATTTCTGCGAAATAAAAAGCCCTAGCTGGAGAGCGAGTAATTGGAACCTTACAACGTAAGTTAAATCAATTCTGAAGAATTTCCAATATATGTTGAAATAGCCTGGATGTAGGCAATCAAATTAGTGCTTCATCTGCGTTCCGATCACAGACATCAATTTGTTATTCCAAATCGAATCGAAATCAAATCGAAATCGAATCAAAAACCAAATCGTAAATCGAATCGAAACGAGATCGAATCGAAATCGAATTGATATCCAATCGAAATCGAATTGTAATCGAATAAGTGAAATTTGTTCTCAAGGAAATCTAAACTAAAATAAATAGCCTGTAAGTAGGCAATGCAGTTAAGTTTGTTCTTGTATTCCATTGTAGGTTTGTAAAATAAAATGCGTTCCAATCACAGACATCAATTGGTTATATCGAACCGAATTTGAATCAAGTTCGAAGTATAATTGCTTCTATGCATAGTATGCTTTAAAAGATAAAAAGTAATTCTTCGGAATAGCGTTTAATTTTCTGACATCAAAATAAAGATTTAAATCAAATGCCACTGGAAATGTTAACTGGGCTACATTTGCGATACTTTTGGCATCTCTTTCTCTTATCCATAACACAACTTTCATCGGCTCTCGAACGTCTCGGAAAATGTTTCCGAGATCAAAACTGCCTGGTAGTCAGTCCCAAGGCTTGTTTGTCTGGCCAAACGAGATGACATCCCAGAAGGGAATTATCCCACAAGCCGCGGTCTCAAATAGATGCTCAAAAGTCGCATTTCTCGCACATTGCTTGACAGGCCATTTCCGCTGGCGGGATGACGACGATGAAAGAGATTCGCATAAGGGCCCCATGTGCGCGGCGAACCATCATCATTTCATGGATTAAGTTTTGCTTCGGTTGGTTGTGTTTGACTTTTTCCTCTTATGCCTCTCCGGACTCGATGAAATTCATATTTCAGTTTTAGAATAATTGCCATTTTTAGGCTATTTATAAATCTTCAGATTCTAATTATGGTTGTTTTTGTTTTTTTCCTCTCTTTCTAGGTGAGTTGAGCATTTAGAATTCGTCGCTTTGGATGCACGACGTACAGCGTGACTGTGTGAAGGTGTGGAAATTAACAACACTAACAGACATTAGCAAACAAACACGTTTTGACGAGGTGGATTTTTAGAGTGCTTACTAACACACAAATTTTACACTTTTTTGTTTATTTATTCTAAACAATTAACACTATGCACTTAAATTGCCAGTTGCTTAAATAACTCACAGAAAAATGATTATAATCAGTTGAAAGCTGATTGGTAAATTGTTCAGTGTAGTTTCATCCTATCTGATACAAATTTGATTTTAATTAGATTTCGATTCGATTTTGATTAGATTTCGTTTCAATTTCGATTCGATTCGATTTCGATTCGATTTCGATTCGATTTCGATTCGATTTCGATTCGATTTCGATTCGATTTCGATTCGATTTCGATTCGATTTCGATTCGATTTCGATTCGATTTCGATTCGATTTCGATTCGATTTCGATTCGATTTCGATTCGATTTCGATTCGATTTCGATTCGATTTCGATTCGATTTCGATTCGATTTCGATTTCGATTCGATTTCGATTCGATTTCGATTCGATTTCGATTCGATTTCGATTCGATTTCGATTCGATTTCGATTCGATTTCGATTCGATTTCGATTCGATTTCGATTCGATTTCGATTCGATTTCGATTCGATTTCGATTCGATTTCGATTCGATTTCGATTCGATTTCGATTCGATTTCGATTCGATTTCGATTCGATTTCGATTCGATTTCGATTCGATTTGATTTCGATTCCATTTCGATTCGATTTCGATTCGATTTCGATTTCGATTCGATATTTCGATTCGTTTTTGATTCAAATTTAGATTCGATTTTTATTCGATTTAGATTCGATTTCGATTAAATTTTGATTCAATTTCGATTCAATTTCGATTCGATTTCAATTCAATTCGATTTCGACTCGATTTTGATCCGATTTCTATTCGATTTTGATTCTCAGTTTTTGATTGTCTGTTTTCGGTTGTGTGTTTTCGATTCTCTGTTTTTGATTCTCTGTTTTCGATTCTCTACTTTCGATTTTCTGATTTCGATTCGTAGATTATGGTCCATGAATATTTTTTTCTTGTATCCTGATATTGTGAAAAGCAATATGGCAATCAAATTTCATTTTCAAACTCGTTAACGCGAAAAACACTTCTCTTCAGAACGATTTGATGGAATCTTTTATTATGAACCATCATGATGCAAAAAGTGCCACTTCCGTGCTCCATCGTAGCGCAATGGGCCTCCGTTTATGGGACAGTTTTATCCTTCGATGTTCCAGAGCTTTCAAACGTCGTCAAGCAGCTTTTCCCCTTTCTGCAATACAGCAGAAAAGCCGCGCCCTTCATCGCTCAACATTCCGGTGACCATATCGGACTCTGTGAACGTTGTCGTGCTACTTTATTGTTTGCCACCCTCCCCTCTTTTTTTGCTCCGTGTCCCATTATGCTGAGTGAATTTTACATGAATCTCGTCGGGTAACAGGGAACGCGTTTGTTTCGCTTCTTCCCTCGCTAGTTGGACCTCCCAGCCCCTCCCCCTATTTTCCTAGGAGAATCTTCCCGGCAAGGTTTGATGATGACGAGTGCATTGTTGGTTGCAAAAGCGTGTCATTTTCAAACGGCTTCGCGTTTTTTGTCCGGATCTTTCTTCTTCGGTCCCGGCTCGGTACACAATGTCTAGTATCTATGCGGCGATACTGCAGTTTTCGTCTGCCACCCACCGGAGGGTGAACACTTTTAATGCTGATGATGCAGGAAATGCTGATGGGCGAGAGCGAGCAGTTGGTCGGGAGACGACAAGAATGGACGACACTGCTTTATGATGGGATTTTACCTGCTTTCTGGTGGAGTGATCTCTACTCTTTGAAATGGTGATGCCTTGACGGGATTTCGCGGCGGTGTGCTGTAGGAGGGGGTGGATATCCGGAAAAAGGTAACAATGAGATTCTTGAAATCGTTTGTTTTCAGCTAGCCAGATGTAAACTGCACTTATGGCATTCAAAGGGAGCTGAGACAATGGGCGTTCGTTGATGGGAAGGCATTTGGAAGTTTATGTAAGGCCGTTTAAAGTTTCAGGATACAGTTTGAATAACAAGCAGACTTGCTGTTTGTAGAACAATTTTGATTCGAAAAATGATATAAAAGCAGTTTTGGCAATACCGACGCCTGCTACGCTAGCTTGAAATTCAAGTTAATTCGGACTTCTGAGAAGAATTCTCTCTGAATCCTGAGTAAGGGTATGCGAAATACCGAATGATTCCGTCAAATACGCTTCGAAACGAAATTCCGCGGAATTCCACGGAACTCGCACAGGCGAAATTTGTATTTTGCTATTTCGTTTCGTTTCGCCAAATTGTTAAAATATTTCCACGGAAAATTGAAAACAAACGGAATAAAACGGAATTTCGCGAAATTCGAGTTTAATTTCGAACAAAAAGAGGCAAAGCGTTCGCTTCTATTCCTAGCTACAGTCAAAAATGGATCCATATTACGGATCAAATCGACTCATATCATGGATCAGAACACTATAACATTAAATTATCTGCGAGGCAAACGAATGGTGTGCTGGTGAAAGCATACGTTTTGGCGTTTCTTTAGGAATCGTCTTATCTTATGTCGTTTTCGTTTTTAGGAACTGAGTCGGTGATCAACACATAAACAAACCATCGTCAAGCAAATTGTAGTTCGGTCGAACCTGAATCGGGTTGGGGTTGGAACTGTGATTCAGAACGGGTTGCGCCAGTTCCAACCTAGGTTCAAAAACGAATTCGACATTAGATTCATAACTGGTCGGTGTTCAGACAGACTGAACCAAGTGTTTTTTCATGGTTCCAGAAAAACGTTCCCCAGGCATGCGAAATATCCAAACGTTTGTGTTATTTGCTGTAATAATGGAACTTATCTATTTGATGATACATCTGTATAAAAATAGCATAGGAAAAATAACATTTGATTGAGTCCTTAACGTATCTTTAGAACGCCAAAATATCATCTAGTCCGGTCTGCCTGAACACCGACCAACTGTGGTATGGGTTTCAATGCCCCACAAATATGAATCAACGCTTCTAGGCACATGTATGACATTTTATATCGTACGAATGGAACAAAAGTCTTTAAGCATGTTATTGTTGATTGCGATGCTCTATAGATTTATGGTTCGCGTAGGTAAAATAGGTTCTGCGTTATTGCCACCGTAGATTCGGGTGAAATTGATCAGTTTTCACCGTTTCTCTGATCTGTTTTCTATAATGTTGTCAATTTCAATCAACTGAATGCAGGATAACAAGTACGACGGTGAGCCTTATTGGCTCATGTAACGAAATTTTCTAACAAATGTGATTTTGGTGCTAAAAATTATCTTTAAAATAAAAAATCGGGGGATCCCATTTTGGGGTGAAATCGATCACTTATCAAAGCGATTATTGTTAGTTTTGAAAACAACTCATAATTAAATTTCAAAAGTACCGCGTAAAACGCCTAAATGTAGGCAATTTCTAAAGGAATTTCGAATTAACTAACATAAATTTTATTATTTTAATCAAATGAGCGAATTGGTACGAATTTCGATTATAAAATCTGTTTTGGGGAAATATTTTAAGCATCACAGTACGAACCTGTAAAATTATAGCGAGTTAAATGTAATAAAAGGACTCCATCATATATGATAGATATTTATGTGCGATCTTAAAATTACATTGCTGCTGGTTTAAAAATAAGCTATAATAAGCTACCAAACTAGAAGAAAAAAAGTTCAAAACAGGTATCGAACTCGCGACCTCTGGAGCGATAGCTACACGCCCGAGCTTTCTCAGCTGTTCCACCATCTTAGTGAGCGGCTGATGAAAGTTGATTATGGTCTGCGTAAAATGAGTGTATCACAGAATCGTTTCGACGGTTGGTGGCTTCATCGAGAAGTTATTGAAATAGCAATCAACAATGCGGAGTGCTCTCGGTCGCGTGATTGTTGAGCATGGCTGGGTTTGTTTTGAGGCAGATTCATGTAAATTTCTAGTGGATTTAACTGAAATATGGCTGGAAAGGCCCTGATTGGTTGACAGATGGTCATATTTGCTTCAGCTGGTGGCTAACGCTTGTAATTTTCAAATGCCTGCCACAATATTCCGTCGATGTCCAAATTGCGTGCTGCTTAATATTCACAAATTTTTGCTGTGTTGTTTAGAACTAGAAGTTTATGAAAGTCCACGCCTTACATGATTCTGCATTTTCACAATATTTTCATAGAAATAAGCATTCTTCAACCCCTAAAACTTCACAACACACTATTTGACCATTGCTAAGACTAACAACGTTCGTTTACTACAATTAACATTGATATTGGTGCTCTATTAGTAAGAAATAAAATCATGTGACACGGTGATCAATTTCACCCGAATTTACGGTACTCTATTTGATGAGATATTCTCCGTTTAATCCAACTTTGATCTATATTTGTGTGTTATCCATAACTGTTGGATGACTGTAGTATTGACTGGTCCGCAGGATATGATAAACTGCACTGCCGTTGTAAAGTTTCCAAAAACGCCCATTTGCCCTAAATTCCTCGCGGCGAATAGGCCAGGAAAGGAACAACTGCGTTTGATTAACTACCGCAATGTTTTCTTCCATAAGAATGAAGAAAGCAAAACCACGGTTTTATCTTGATTGATTTCTTAGGTATGTGGTGATGGATTCTTTAAAATTTAATTTAATTCAATACTCCAGCTAATACTAAAGCAAATATTCCAGTGATTCCTCTGTTCTACTTATTTTTCTTCTTCTTTCTGGCGTTATGTTCCAACTGGGACAGAGCCTGCTTCTCAGTTCAGTGTTTTCATGATCACTTATCGACTTGTGTCCCCAATCTCATTCATTCATGCCACAAAGCATGAAGTACAGCAAAAAAAAAAAATGAATATCATTATTCCATGTTTTATGGTATATATTAGCATAACATAGGCTGACCATAAGCCAATCAGATAAAAACGGGACAAATAAAAAACAAAAACTGGACAATATCAAAAGACATAGATTATGCGATTGTGCTACTTTTCCCCGAATTCCAGTTCCTCAAATGGCCCGTTTCTCGGAAGCCTTTATCCCGAATGACCCGTTCCCTTGTAAAGCAATTCAGCTCAAAAAAGTGCAATGATAGTCTTTACCCGAGTAGACGAAAAAAGCTAAGTAATAACAAATTTTGATATGGACATACAAAAGTATATTAACTTGAAAGATATAAGAGATAAAAGATCCGAAAATAATATCTAAAATTTACTCCTAGAATACTAATAGCATAGCATATTTAGCTTATAATAAGATCTCACCAATATCTGCGAGCTATTCCTTAGATCTTTCAACATAAAATTTAGCTAAGGCTCAGAAGCTCCAGGAATAAAATTTTGATGTTATCTTCAGATCTTTTATCTCTTATATCAATCAAATCAATATCTCGATTTAATGGCCAGAACTTTGCTTCTGCTCGGGTTGTGAGATAGTGTTAAATTGAATTCAAAGCTATTAAAGAAGGAGATATTTGATCATTCTCGACTAAATACATATTGCCAAAAATACAAATTGTTCACCACCTTGAAATACAAAAGGTTATGACAATTATGAATGTAAGAACTTTTCGGAGAACTGAACTATTCGGGGAAACGGGGTTTTCGGGGAACTAGCATTCTGAGAACTGGTGTTGGGAGAACGACATTCAGGAAACCACCATTCAAGGGAAAGTAGCAGAACCAGATAATGCAATCCCAAGCTACATGTCTTTATGATTCAATGAAAATCACTTAAGAACCTTGAAGCTCATTTTTTGTATTCCAAAAAGTAGCGTTTTTTAAGAATTTCCAATTTTTTACGTTACACTTTTCAATTTTTCAAATTCAAACGTATTTTTTTCTTATATTTTATTACTTTATTGAAATATTCACTGTTTGAACAGGTAATCCAATCAATTGTGTATCAGAAGTAAACACAAAGTAGTTTTGTTTTTTCATTTTGGGTATTGTATGAATAATTATTTTATGAAGATCCGTATTTTGGAAATCCATCAAAATTTGGCATAAATATGAGTAAAGAAACGCAAAAAGTTAAGCAGAAGCATGTACGGATCAAGTTCAACTCTGTTTGAGAAACTAACTATTACTTGAAAAATAGATGAGTAAGACAATAAGCTCTGAAATATTTCTAAAAACTTTTTGTTATTTGATTATTTTTATTTTTTTACTGGTGTTGAAAATGATGTTCTAATTCTCCATTTCCTAAAATACGGGACAACTCGAGCATTTTCCATAAAACGACGGCACATTCCATCGAAGGGATGAAAACGGTACTGTCCCGTTAAATACGGTACGTATGGTCAGCCTAGCATAACATCACATCCACATGATTAAATTGTAAGGCATTTCTAAAAATCAAATTAATTTTGGGCTCTTCTAAATATTTTTGAGATTGTTTTAAATGTTTGCAACTGCTTTTTGACCCACTTCTCAGTTGTAACATTTAAGGCTTAGTAGCCCGTCATTCGTTTTGGCAACAATGATGCCTTTTCAGCTTGCCTTTCAAAGTGATATAACTAAGTCTTGATAGTTTTTATCGACTTGATAAAGCATCACTGTACGCGCCAACATGTATAAAGTATTCTGATACTTTTCCAGCTGTGTCAGTTCAAAACCAAATGGTTTTATTTGATTCGAAATCGTGAGATGAATCAGCACCAATCATCAACGACGCGTACAAATTTCAATGACGGCCTACTTCGCCTTAAATTAAACCCACTCATTGCCTTGCACGGAGAAATATTTTTACCTAATTTTTAAGTTCACTTTACCCAAAATTAAGTATATCGATTATAGTTTCAACCCAAAATCTCTCGGTTTTCTCTTTCTCCCACACGAAAGTTATCAAAAATAGAGAGAGCTGCATCTACCCAATTGGGGTACTTTGGCCCAATAAGCCAAATTTGGGTAAATGCAACTTTTATTATGTTTGGGTCGAAAGAACTCAATTTTGCGTTTAATTAACCCAAAATTGAGTATATTTTTCTATTGGAATTAGAGCCAAACTACCTAGTGGGGACCTTGGAAATTTAGCCAAACTTGAGTTATTGTGCTCAACTACAGAATTGCGTTGAAACAACCCAAAATTGAGTTGAATTCCGTCTCCGTGTGTGTGAATGTCGGATATGTTGAAATGAAACCTTATAAAGTTATTAAGAAAATTTCAAACAAACAGAAAAGAGTCTTACCAAAACATGTAAGGATTCCGCTGAGCAACACTAAGGTTTCCATATGGTAAAGGATTTAAAAATACGTTTTTTTATGGTCAAATTTCCAGCTTTTGACAAGAAAAAATACTTAAACGTGTATTCCGCGAAACAAATTCAAAAATTTCGTTTCGTTTCGAAAAATTCCGTGAGATATTGGATTTCGTATCGAGTTACACGAAACATTTTTAAATTTCGTTTCGTTTCGTCATTATCAGAGCAAGATATTCCGCGTATCGTTTCGTTTCGTATCGACATGGAAAAAATCCATATCGCATACCCTTAATCCTGAGAAGGATTCTCTTGGAATCCTAAGAAGCATTCTCTCGGAATCTTGAGAAGGATTCACTAGAAATCCTGAGCAGGATTCTCTCGAAATCCTGGGAAGGATTCTTCTGCAATACTGAGGAGGATTCTCTCGAAGTTCTGTACAGGATTCTTTCGGATTCCGAAGCAGGATTTTTTTGTAATCCTAAGAAGGATTCCCTCAAAATCCTGAGAAGCGTTCTCTCGGAATCCCGAGAAGGATTCTCTCCGAATCCTGAGAATGATTCTCTCTAAATTCTGGGAAGGATTCTCTCGAAATACTGAGAAGGATTCTCTCGAAATACTGAGAAGGATTCTCTCAAAAACCCGAGAAGGGTTCTCTCGGAATCCTGAGAAAAATTCTCTCGAAATCCTGAGAAAAATTCTCTCGAAATCCTGAGCAAGATTCTCTTAGAATCATGAGAGGCATTCTCTCGAAATCCTGAGCAATCATGATTCCCTCGGAATCCTGAGAATGTTCTTTCGAAATCCAGAGAAGAATTCGCTAGGAATTTGAAGAAGTATTCTCACGGAATCTGGAGATGTATTCTCACGGAATCCGGAGAGGGATTCTCTCGTAATCCTGTCCTGTTCAGGATTCTTTCGGAATCCTGAGAAGGATTCTCTCGAAGTCCTGTACAGGATTCTCTCGAAACCCTGGGAAGGATTTTTTTGGAATCCCGAGAAGAATTCTCTCAGAATTGAGAAGGACTCTCTCCGAATCCTGAGAAGTATTTCATTGTAATTTTCAGATTTCTGAAAAGGATTCTTTCGGAATTCCGAGAAGGATTTTTTCGGCATCTGGAGAAGGATTCTCTCGTTATCCTGAAAAGGATTCTTCCGGAATCCCGAGATGTATTTCCTTGGAACCCTGAGAAGCGTTTTCTCGGAATCCCAAGAAGGATTCTATCCAAATTCTGAGAATGATTCTCTCGAAATCCTGAGAAGGATTCTCTCGAAATACTGAAGAAGATTCTCTCGAAATTTCGAGAAGGATTCTCTCGGAATCTTATGGAGTCTCTCGCAATAATGCGCAGGATTCTCTCGAAATCCTGAGCAAGATTCTTTTTGAATCCCGAGAAGCATTGAGCGCCTAAGATTCTGTAATTATTCTGAAATTAACTTCTTAAAAGGGTTATACAATACAATTACAATAGTGCCCTCAAGATCCAGGAGTTGTAACAATTTTTCCGCTCAGCTCTAAATTGCATAATTTCATGCAAGGAAAATTGCGCCCCTACGATTACGGAATTTTGTCTTTTTATTTCACTCACGTCACGACAGGGTACTCTCTTCTAATTAAAATTTCGTTGCTTTCATTGCACAATAGAATACTGTCATCAAATGAGAACTACGCCTCTATGATTCGAGAATTATGGCATTTTTTCTGCTCACCTTCACTAATTAACTTGTAAAATATAATAAGACTTGCCTCTCTATGATTTTTTTTATTTATTTCCATGTATGAAATGGCGCCCTTATGATTTAAGTATTTTGTTTTTTCGTCCACCTCTTCATGAAATAACTTTATGTTACTAAAATTGCGCCAAAATAATCCAGGAATTATGGAAATATTTCGCTCGCTTCCTTATTGAGTAATATCATGAAATAAAAACTGCGCTCCTCTGGCTCAGAATCCACGAAAAAAAAAAATTCGGTTCGCCTTTCCTTACTGAAAATCATAATGACATGAAAATAACGTCCCTGTGAATGAGGCAGAATGGCACTTTTTCCAATCACGGTAAGGAGCAATATTAAACCTTAAAATTTACGCCCCTTTGATTCAGGGACAATGGAAATTTTTATAATTCACTGCTTTTATGGGCTCTATGTTTTAAAGAAACGTGTGCCATGTGATACAAGAATAATGAATTTATTTTTTCCTTCACCTCCTCCATTGAATTATTCCATGTAATGAACATTGCGCCGCTTTAGTTGAGTATTAATGTCATTTTTTTAAATATTAAAAAAATCATCTAATGAAATTCTCACCCCTATGATCTCATCCACTAGTCAACAGGCCAGTGTAATCTAATGAAAGCTGCTAGGAATTGTGACATTTTTTCCGCCCATCTCCTTATTGTAAATTACAATCTAATGAAAATTGCGCCCCTATGGTAATTTTCTCAACCAAAACTCAAACATATTCTTCGATCTTATAAATTTCGCCTCAAACAGGAAATATATACGAATATGTTTGTTTACTTTCACGGAATACTACCATGTTAACAATTGCGAACATATCATTCATGAATTGCAAAAAATTTTCCGCCCATGTTCACTCATTAAGTAATATCATCCAATAAGAATTGCGCGAATTTTATATTTTTTTCGCCCGCATTCGCTATTAAATTTTAATCATATAATGGATGTTGTGCCCTTATGAAATTGTGACATATGTATTATCCACTAGTCAAAATCCTTCGCTCACCTCCATAATGAATAATATCATACATTGATAATTGCGCCCCATAAAAAACTATAGCTCAGAATTTTTTTCAATGTTTTTTTTTCAAATCTTTCTTAAGAGGGTACTCTCTTCTAATGAAAATTGAGAGAATCCTGCTCAGAATTCTGAGAGAAACCTGCTCAGGATTCTGAGAGAAACCTGCTCAGGATTCTGAGAGAAACCTGCTCAGGATTCTGAGAGAATCCTGAGCAGGATTCTGAGAGAAACCTGCACAGAATTCTGAGAGAAACCTGCTCAGGATTCTGAGAGAATCCTGCTCAGAATTCTGAGAGCATCCTGCTCAGGATTCTGAGAGAATCCTGCTCAGGACTCTGATAGAATTTTGCTAAGGATTCTGAGAGTGTCCTGCTCAGGATTCTGAGAGAATTTTGCTCAGGATTATGAGAGAATCCTTCTCAGGATTCTGAGAGAATCCTTCTCAGGATTCTGAGAGAATCCTTCTCAGGATTCTGAGAGAATCCTTCTCAGGATTCTGAGAGAATCCTTCTCAGGATTCTGAGAGAATCCTTCTCAGGATTCTGAGAGAATCCTTCTCAGGATTCTGAGAGAATCCTTCTCAGGATTCTGAGAGAATCCTTCTCAGGATTCTGAGAGAATCCTTCTCAGGATTCCAAGAGAATCCTTCTCAGGATTCCAAGAGAATCCTGCTCAGGATTCCAAGAGAATCCTGCTCAGGATTCCAAGAGAATCCTGCTCAGGATTCCAAGAGAATCCTGCTCAGGATTCCAAGAGAATCCTGCTCAGGATTCCAAGAGAATCCTGCTCAGGATTCCAAGAGAATCCTGCTCAGGATTCCAAGAGAATCCTGCTCAGGATTCCAAGAGAATCCTGCTCAGGATTCCAAGAGAATCCTGCTCAGGATTCCAAGAGAATCCTGCTCAGGATTCCAAGAGAATTCTGCTCAGGATTCCAAGAGAATCCTGCTCAGGATTCCAAGAGAATTCTGCTCAGGATTCCAAGAGAATCCTGCTCAGGATTCCAAGAGAATCCTGCTCAGGATTCCAAGAGAATCCTGCTCAGGATTCCAAGAGAATCCTGCTCAGGATTCCAAGAGAATCCTGCTCAGGATTCCAAGAGAATCCTGCTCAGGATTCCAAGAGAATCCTGCTCAGGATTCCAAGAGAATCCTGCTCAGGATTCCAAGAGAATCCTGCTCAGGATTCCAAGAGAATCCTGCTCAGGATTAAAAGAGAATCCTGCTCAGGATTAAAAGAGAATCCTGCTCAGGATTCCAAGAGAATCCTGCTCAGGATTCCAAGAGAATCCTGCTCAGGATTCCAAGAGAATCCTACTCAGGATTCCAAGAGAATCCTGCTCAAGATTCTGAGAGAATCTTTCTCATAATTCTGAGAGAATCCTTCTCATGATTCTGAGAGAATCCTTCTCAGGCCTTTGAGAGAATCCTTCTCAGGCCTTTGAGAGAATCCTTCTCAGGCCTTTGAGAGAATCCTTCTCAGGCCTTTGAGAGAATCCTGTTCAGGATTCTGAGAGAATCCTGCTCAGGATTCGGAGAGAATTCTGTTCAGGATTCGGAGAGAATCCTGTTCAGGATTCTTAGAGAATCCTGTTCAGGATTCGGAGAGAATCCTGTTCAGGATTCGGAGAGAATCCTGTTCAGGATTCGGAGAGAATCCTGTTCAGGATTCGGAGAGAATCCTGTTCAGGATTCGGAGAGAATCCTGTTCAGGATTCGGAGAGAATCCTGTTCAGGATTCGGAGAGAATCCTGTTCAGGATTCGGAGAGAATCCTGTTCAGGATTCGGAGAGAATCCTGTTCAGGATTCGGAGAGAATCCTGTTCAGGATTCGGAGAGAATCCTGTTCAGGATTCTGAGAGAATTCTGTTCAGGATTCTGAGAGAATCCTGTTCAGGATTCTGAGAGAATCCTGTTCAGGGTTCTGAGAGAATCCTGTTCAGGATTCTGAGAGAATCCTGTTCAGGATTCTGAGAGAATCCTGCTCAGGATTCCGAGAGAATCCTGCTCAGGATTCCGAGAGAATCCTGCTCAGGATTCCGAGAGAATCCTGCTCAGGATTCCGAGAGAATCCTGCTCAGGATTCCGAGAGAATCCTGCTCAGGATTCCGAGAGAATCCTGCTCAGGATTCCGAGAGAATCCTGCTCAGGATTCCGAGAGAATCCTGCTCAGGATTCCGAGAGAATCCTGCTCAGGATTCCGAGAGAATCCTGCTCAGGATTCCGAGAGAATCCTGCTCAGGATTCCGAGAGAATCCTGCTCAGGATTCCGAGAGAATCCTGCTCAGGATTCCGAGAGAATCCTGCTCAGGATTCCGAGAGAATCCTGCTCAGGATTCCGAGAGAATCCTGCTCAGGATTCCGAGAGAATCCTGCTCAGGATTCCGAGAGAATCCTGCTCAGGATTCCGAGAGAATCCTGCTCAGGATTCCGAGAGAATCCTGTTCAGGATTCCGATAGAATCCTGCTCAGGATTCCGATAGAATCCTGCTCAGGATTCCGAGAGAATCCTGCTCAGGATTCCGAGAGAATCCTGCTCAGGATTCCGAGAGAATCCTGCTCAGGATTCCGAGAGAATCCTGCTCAGGATTCCGAGAGAATCCTGCTCAGGATTCCGAGAGAATCCTGCTCAGGATTCCGAGAGAATCCTGCTCAGGATTCCGAGAGAATCCTGCTCAGGATTCCGAGAGAATCCTGCTCAGGATTCCGAGAGAATCCTGCTCAGGATTCCGAGAGAATCCTGCTCAGGATTCCGAGAGAATCCTGCTCAGGATTCCGAGAGAATCCTGCTCAGGATTCCGAGAGAATCCTGCTCAGGATTCCGAGAGAATCCTGCTCAGGATTCCGAGAGAATCCTGCTCAGGATTCCGAGAGAATCCTGCTCAGGATTCCGAGAGAATCCTGCTCAGGATTCCGAGAGAATCCTGCTCAGGATTCCGAGAGAATCCTGCTCAGGATTCCGAGAGAATCCTGCTCAGCTCAGGATTCCGAGAGAATCCTGCTCAGGATTCCGAGAGAATCCTGCTCAGGATTCCGAGAGAATCCTGCTCAGGATTCCGAGAGAATCCTGCTCAGGATTCCGAGAGAATCCTGCTCAGGATTCCGAGAGAATCCTGCTCAGGATTCCAAGAGAATCCTGCTCAGGATTCCAAGAGAATCCTGCTCAGGATTCCAAGAGAATCCTGCTCAGGATTCCAAGAGAATCCTGCTCAGGATTCCAAGAGAATCCTGCTCAGGATTCCAAGAGAATCCTGCTCAGGATTCCAAGAGAATCCTGCTCAGGATTCCAAGAGAATCCTGCTCAGGATTCCAAGAGAATCCTGCTCAGGATTCCAAGAGAATCCTGCTCAGGATTCCAAGAGAATCCTGCTCAGGATTCCAAGAGAATCCTGCTCAGGATTCCAAGAGAATCCTGCTCAGGATTCCAAGAGAATCCTGCTCAGGATTCCAAGAGAATCCTGCTCAGGATTCCAAGAGAATCCTGCTCAGGATTCCAAGAGAATCCTGCTCAGGATTCCAAGAGAATCCTGCTCAGGATTCCAAGAGAATCCTGCTCAGGATTCCAAGAGAATCCTGCTCAGGATTTCAAGAGAATCCTGCTCAGGATTCCAATAGAATCCTGCTCAGGATTCTGAGAGAATCCTTCTCATAATTCTGAGAGAATCCTTCTCATGATTTTGAGATAATCCTTCTCAGGATTCTGAGCGAATTTTGCTCAGGATTCTGAGAGAATCCTGTTCAGGATTCTGAGAGAATACTGCTCAGGATTCTGAGATAATCCTGTTCAGGATTCTGGGAGAGTCCTGCTCAGGATTCTGAGAGAATCCTTCTCAGGATTCTGAGAGAATCCTTCTCAGGATTCTGAGAGAATCCTTCTCAGGATTCTGAGAGAATCCTTCTCAGGATTCTGAGAGAATCCTTCTCAGGATTCTGAGAGAATCCTTCTCAGGATTCTGAGAGAATCCTTCTCAGGATTCTGAGAGAATCCTTCTCAGGATTCTGAGAGAATCCTTCTCAGGATTCTGAGAGAATCCTTCTCAGGATTCTGAGAGAATCCTTCTCAGGATTCTGAGAGAATCCTTCTCAGGATTCTGAGAGAATCCTTCTCAGGATTCTGAGAGAATCCTTCTCAGGATTCTGAGAGAATCCTTCTCAGGATTCTGAGAGAATCCTTCTCAGGATTCTGAGAGAATCCTTCTCAGGATTCTGAGAGAATCCTTCTCAGGATTCTGAGAGAATCCTCAGATTGAATCCTTCTCAGGATTCTGAGAGAATCCTTCTCAGGATTCTGAGAGAATCCTTCTCAGGATTCTGAGAGAATCCTTCTCAGGATTCTGAGAGAATCCTTCTCAGGATTCTGAGAGAATCCTTCTCAGGATTCTGAGAGAATCCTTCTCAGGATTCTGAGAGAATCCTTCTCAGGATTCTGAGAGAATCCTTCTCAGGATTCTGAGAGAATCCTTCTCAGGATTCTGAGAGAATCCTTCTCAGGATTCTGAGAGAATCCTTCTCAGGATTCTGAGAGAATCCTTCTCAGGATTCTGAGAGAATCCTTCTCAGGATTCTGAGAGAATCCTTCTCAGGATTCTGAGAGAATCCTTCTCAGGATTCTGAGAGAATCCTTCTCAGGATTCTGAGAGAATCCTTCTCAGGATTCTGAGAGAATCCTTCTCAGGATTCTGAGAGAATCCTTCTCAGGATTCTGAGAGAATCCTTCTCAGGATTCTGAGAGAATCCTTCTCAGGATTCTGAGAGAATCCTTCTCAGGATTCTGAGAGAATCCTTCTCAGGATTCTGAGAGAATCCTTCTCAGGATTCTGAGAGAATCCTTCTCAGGATTCTGAGAGAATCCTTCTCAGGATTCTGAGAGAATCCTTCTCAGGATTCTGAGAGAATCCTTCTCAGGATTCTGAGAGAATCCTTCTCAGGATTCTGAGAGAATCCTTCTCAGGATTCTGAGAGAATCCTTCTCAGGATTCTGAGAGAATCCTTCTCAGGATTCTGAGAGAATCCTTCTCAGGATTCTGAGAGAATCCTTCTCAGGATTCTGAGAGAATCCTTCTCAGGATTCTGAGAGAATCCTTCTCAGGATTCTGAGAGAATCCTTCTCAGGATTCTGAGAGAATCCTTCTCAGGATTCTGAGAGAATCCTTCTCAGGATTCTGAGAGAATCCTTCTCAGGATTCTGAGAGAATCCTTCTCAGGATTCTGAGAGAATCCTTCTCAGGATTCTGAGAGAATCCTTCTCAGGATTCTGAGAGAATCCTTCTCAGGATTCTGAGATAAGGATTCTCTCGAATCTTGAGATTCTCTTAGAATCCTGGGTGGGTTTCTCACAGAATCCTTAAAAGGATTCTTTCAGAATCTTGAGAAAGATTCTCTTAGATTCCTGCGAAGGATTCTCTCAGAAACTTGCGAAATATTCTCCCAGAATCCCTAGAAGGTTCATTTCTTAGGATGTTTCTATGGTGATCCAAAAACTGAAAAAGTGAGCCAGTTATATTTGAGTACAAAACTGGTAGCATTAAGATGTACTTACGCCTGCTAAGGACATTCGCAAGCCAATGAACAAGGAAAACGACTGTACCTGCTTCTTAAAGTGTTTTATAAAACCCAAAGCAGCACAAAGTTTAAGGAAAGTTGGCCATGGTAAACAGGAATAAAACCCAACGGTGCCTCATTTCCATTTGGAAGTACTTTGATAGTGCCATCATAAAAGTAGTGCCGCGAGAAAAAGCACTTGAAGATTACGATCAACACACAGCGGACTCACGGTAAGCAAGTAGTCATCGTTTTCGTCGTCGGTGCCACAGAAGTCTAGTTTTTCCATAAGTTGACAAAAACCCTATTTCAAAACAAAGTTTGAAATTAAAAAATAAACTCAGTCGTTTTTGATTAAGATTGAAGCCTGGAAAGATACAAGAAAAAAATAGCAGAAATTTTGTTGAAAATGTTTTCTGTGAGATCCAAAATATTGATAACTATGTCCAAACTAGAGCCTAAAACCCTAAATCATGCTTCAAAACAATTGTAATGGTTAGAAATAGTAAAATATTGAAGTATGCTATTTTTGCCATAGTTTTTATAATTCTGAACCACTCTACGTTGTGTGCTCTGAGCTGGTCGTTATCGTTGGACCATGATGGCGCAATGAATATTAAATGAAATTAGTTCTGCAAAATCTTTGGGACGTTTTTTTCGGTTTGGTTCGCTCGCGGACGGAAGTGGCACCATTTTTGGCTTGGGGCGTTGTTTTCTACCACGCGCGCCGGTGCTCAGGTGATGCAGTTGTTATGAGAAAGGATCTAGCGAGCGCGTCGCAATCAGCCATGAGTGTGGTGTTTTTGTTGCCACCCACCCAAGTGAGAATGGTGGAAAACTTTGGGGGTTAGTTTTTTTTTTTTTTTTTTTTGAATAAGTTTTGGATTTGGGTTGAGATAATCTGGAACTGTAACCGGTATTAAAGAGAGAAATTTTTATCTCGTGTCGGATGGGGTTTGCGAAAATCGCCAAGCTTCGCTGTTATTAAGAATGGGGAAGTACAAACGAAACAAACAACAATAATTAGTTTTCGGGGCTATTTTCAACGGACTGTGGCTCCTGTCTACCGTAGTAATTTGGAGGAATGGTAGGTCTGAATGAGAATTTTGTTTTTTCCAACCATCAGATTTAGTTCAGCAGAGAATGGAATTAAAACTTTGCTCGTGAATCTGGAAACACTGTTGGAAAAAAATTTGATCAATATTCAATGCTCAAACAAGAATTCTACCAAAAGCAGCTTTCAAGTGACTTAATAAGAGAGTTTGTTGAACGTAAGTCGAGAAAGATGAATTCGCAAACTGGACGTGGTTTCTCATAGCTTCTCCTGAAGCTTCCTTAATCTTCCCTCCAGAAGCTTCCCTAATCTCCTCCAGCAGATTCCCTAAGCTTCTCCAGAAACTTCCCTAAGCTTCTTCAGAAGTTTTCCCAATTCCTCTCCAGAAGCTACCCTGATTTTCTCAAGAAACTCCCCTAAGCACTCCAGAAGCTTCCTTAAGCTTCTTCAGAAGCTTCTTGAGGCTTCTTCGGAAGCTTCTTTAAGGTTCTTCAAGCTTCTTCTCCAGAAGTTTCCTTAAGCTTTTCCTGAAGCTTCCATAAGTTTGTCAAGAAACTTCCTTTAGCTTCTCCTCCAGAAGCTTCATTAAACTTCTCCAGAAGCTTTCTTAAGTTTCTCCAGAAGCTTTCTTAAGCTTCTCGTACTTCAGCTTCCTTCAGCTTCTCCAACAGCTTCCCTAGGCTTCTCCAGAAGCTCCCCTAAGCTACTCCAGAAGCTTCCTTAGGTTTTTTCAGAATCTTCCTCAAGTTTCTCCAGAAGCTTTCCTTAGCTTCTTCAGAAGTTTCCATAAGTTTTCCAGGAGCAAAGACCACGATCCACAGAAATTTTAATATTGTTATATTGTCAAGAAACCCCGAGTGGGAGGGATTTTTTCTGAAAATTACCAAGTTATTTATGGAAAACCCCTAATGTATTTATTCTGATAAAAATCGATTATATCATTAATTCTATCTAAATAAAAATACAGCAAAATGACATACACAATCAAACAGTACTCTGTGTTCAAGTCATCGCAAAAAACAAATCTGATATTTACAAACCAAAATTAGGCGGAGTAAAAGATTTCCACAACTGAATAACCTTTTATCTTACTACAAAAACACGTTAACCACACATGTTGGCAAAAACATTCGTTGAAATTCCGAATAACTATTGCATGAATGCGTACACTCATTTGCTTCTTCCTGGCACACGATGCGCTCCGATATCATGTTTCACCGCAGCACGATTTTCGTCATCCACCGAAAATTCTGTGTAAGTTTGACAAACATGCTCAACGACCTCACTGTTGAAGAGCACTGACTCATCATCTGGTTTTCTCGTCCTACGTGGACGATTTGGCGGAAAACTTGAGGCCATTGCCACGACACACATTGGCTGCTGTGAGTGACATATGGCACACATCGAACGATGGCGTCTTTGACTTTCCTGAGTGGTGAAAACAGAATGTACGAAGGTGGGGTCAAATTTTTGCGAGGGTATTTCGAATGCCTGAAATAGCTTCCGCGGAACAACCTGATGGCATTCCTCAGATTTCCCACTGACGTAATGAAAATTTTTCCTAAAACTAATTCATTAGTCAAAGGAAGCTGTTGCCTATCTCGTTCGAAATTTCGCTTTGACAACGCATAAAATCCTATCAGTTAATTATTCGTCTGTCAATTCGTGCGGTCGAATAAACTTCCAAGCGATGATGTTCACTATCTTTCTCCCTCTCGCGTTTCAATCCACACACGCACAGACTCTACGAGCAATTTATCGAAATAAATGTTTCCCAGCCATTTTCGTTACCGGTTCCGTTCGACAGAATAATCCCCAATTGCAATTAAGGCAATTGTTGGAGCTTATCGTTCTATTCCGGCCCACACACAACGCATGCTAATCACTCAACGGAAGGAACTCTCTTCCCCAAGCCCAAGTGTCTACCTTCCTACCCAACATAATCATTTGCAACAATATCGACGCGATTAAATGCACACGAACTATTGCTTAAGCAAGCGATGATGATGCCTCATAAAATCCCTCACTGGCACTCCCGACTAGTTCCCAATGTTTGAATTCGATACGCTTGGAAGTATTTCCAGCGCAAAACGAAAATTACGTTAAAATTGATGACTTCGAGGAAATTATAGGAAATTACAAGGAATCTTTAGAAAAAAAAACACACTGCATGAGCATGAGCATTAATGACCGTACAGTTCGTAGTTGCTACTCCACGATAGACCAGAGCAATCGAAGTTGCACAGGGATTTAGTGAATGGGGCTTGGGAGCTTACCATTCTTCAATGTGCAAAAATCGAGAGCTCAAACTTTAGGATTCAATAACGGTGCTGGCCACGTCCTTACGGTCATCGGAGAAGGGAAGGAATGTTAGTTAGACAACCATTGGTTTTAGAGACCGAAGAATCTTCTGCATCTCTATAGTTGTCATGGACAGGATATTGGGTTAGTGGGATAAGGTAAGGATCTGGGAGTCATCTTTAGTTGATGATGCGATCCTGGATATATTCACGCCTGACCGGATTCGCGATATTATTCGACAAACGAATTGTATGCCGAAAAAGTGTTCATCGTTCGCCCTCGCAAGAGCAAGCAACGCGATCAAAGGATCAAACACTACTAACACTAATCACGCGATCCGTGACTCTTATATACTATAGTGCCATGCGAGCGACGCGCAACACGATTGATCCCACACTGCAAATAAAAACCGTAATGAATCCATGTTAGAATGTATATCATGCCGATTTTTTTTTATTACATCCTTGCATATATAAATATTTTTTTTTATTTTCTCTTCAAAAACCTGAAGTCTAATGCCCCAAAATATTTTTTTTTAACAAATTTTAATTTTCGATGGAATGCAAAACATTTGGGAAAAAAGTGTTGAAGTTTACATTTACTCGACGAAACACGTGTCAAATGTACAAAATGAAATTGTAACTGCAAAAAGGAACCACGAGCTTCGATGGGGACCCGAACAAACTTCAGCATCAAAAAGAAAACAATTTGATAACATATCAAGGAGATATCATAATTTGATATCAATTAATCATTGAAATAATCGATATCATATTCTGTTTGAGTTTTACTATCATTTTAAATTTTTGTTAACGTTTTCATTGTATATAATTACAAACTTATTCGTGCTACATGTATAAACACTATAACAATATAAAAATTAAGCATTTGTTTTGTCGCAGACTTGTTCAAACATCAATCGGAAATATGTTTACCTCTGTGAGTTCTCTATTTGCTCTCTATGATAACAGAAGTAGTTTTAAATTTGCTGTAACTGATAGCAAAAATAGTTTATAACTTGATTTCCTAGGAACATTTTCTGCTCTCAGTTTTGACATTTTAACCGTTAAAACGACCAAAATTACCACCAGGATTTATTTTGCTCATCTTGATCTGATAGATAGAGCAATCTTGTACGCTCACAATAATCCGTGGCTCAGAGAGTGGAGAGAAACGATAGCACTAGCCAAATGCACTTCTTCCATTTGACAGCCCTTGCTTAGTGCAAGGGACTCTACAAACACCTCATCTTTGCTTTTTGAAGCACTGAGATTGTCAAAACAAACTCTTCACAACGACGGGAGTGAAAATAAGCAAACACAAACGTGCAAACTCTTCATCCCGCAGAGCACGTTAAGGGGGTCCACTGTCCACGATGTAATTGCCACACGCAAAATTGATTCGCAAAATTAGAGTTTTCATCCGATTGCCATCAAATTTTCAGGGATTGAAAAATAACTATTAAGCTTTATTTTACCATTTTACTCGTATTTACAGTCCATACGCAAATGCCCGCACCTTGGCCTTAACCCCGGCCATAAGATTCTGCACAACCTGTGAATTAACCGTTTTTTTTTTAATGTAAACCCAAGGTAAAGAAGGTGCTGCTTGATAATCGCCCAGTACTTCTCGATGGGGCGGAGCTGCGAAGTGTTGGGAGGGTAGAATATTTTTGTTACGAAATTGACCTTATTGTCCGCATACCATTTCAGCATGTCCTTGGAGTAGTGGCATGAAGCCAAATCCGGCCAGAAGATTGTTGGGACTTTGTGGGCCTTCAGGAGAGGAAGCAGCCGCTTCTGGAGGCACTCTTCCATGTACACCTGTCCATTCATCGTGTCCTGGGTCACGAAAGGTGCACTCCACTTCCCGCTTGTGTAGATGGCTTGCCAAACCAGGAATTTATTCGCAAATTTGGACATCTTCTGAGTGCGGACATGTTGAACTTCGCACAAAAGAAAAGAACCACCGATCAGAATAAAGTAGAAAAAGAATTTGGTCATGGTATTCCTCTCACAAGAAATTAATGTGATTAGCCAGTTAAGCAATTGATCATTTTCATACATAATATGGATTGATGGCTTTCATTTGGTGTGTTTGTTATACATAGGTACACAGCTTCCCAATTAATTAAAAAAAGAAATTATGCTATTATGCTGGCCAAAACCGGTGTTTCTATTTTAGCTCTTTCCGATAATGATTTTCATGTTCTATTTTCTGGACTGATGCGGGATTCTAACCCATCCTCCAAGTCTCAAGAACATAGACATCTGACAGTAAATAACAATGCAAGCTGAACAGCGAGAGTATTTGCTGAACATTGGCTAATTGAAAGCTGAAAACTAATATGAAGAAGATGAAGAAGGGGCCCAGATAGCCGTAGCGGTAAACGCGCAGCTATTCAGCATGACCATGCTGAGGGTCGTGGGTTCGAATCCCGCTGGTCGAGGATCTTTTCGTAAAGGAAATTTTCTCGATTCCCAGGGCATAGAGTACCTTCGTACCTGCCACACGATATACACATGCAAAAATGGTCAATCGGCAAAGAAAGCTCTCAGTTAATAACTGTGGAAGTGTATAAGAACACTAATCTGAGAAGCAGGCTTTGTCCCAGTGGGGACGTAACGCCAGAAAGAAGAAGAAGAAGATCTTATTCAACCCGCATATTCAGCTTGATGGCAATGCTAGATAACAAGCTGAACAAAATATTGCCCATCTATTTTATTCACTTCAATTCAGCTCCAAAAAAAAGGCGTTTATTGAAGACTCTATGAAACTGTGTTCAACCTTTATACAAATTTTGTACCACTTTTGTATAAGTGATTCATTTTAACGAACATTACCTGCACCAATTCCATAATTACACTTTGCAGTGGGGCTATATACTCAGCATTTTTATCTATTTTTTAATTCTATAAATATTAAATATTACTTACCTTTGCGCATTCTCTGGGAACATCGTGTCCAATAATCATAGATGAAAGGTGGAGTTAAATAAAATTTTACAATAGAAGTAACTACTTACAAACTGTCAAGTCATTAAAAACCACAGTGAATTACGATGAAAGGCACCCATTCGACTTATGAGCATTTAATAACAAGTGTTTGACAGCTATGAGTTTTCACAGAGTTCTATTAACACTTCTTCAGCCTCAATGCAACCTTAAAGCAAAAAGGTTACAGCTGTTATTCAAACAAGACGATAAGTTATGCCCTTAATTTCCATGCTGATTATATAACTACAAGTGGAGCAGATGGAGAAGAAGGAGAGTGGCCATGAATCAGTAAATCACAGTTCAGTTCTCATTTATAAACAAGTACATTTTAATTCTAGCATACATCTTCTTAATATGCACTAAATAATAGTGATAAAAAATATTTTAAAACTGTCGGAGATAGTAAAATGTAAATTTTTTGGCCATCTTTTGATTTATTGCTGAACTTAAGTTAAACATGCGATTGTTAAGCTTTGCATGGCTGCCTTCTGTTCTAAAAATAGAATCGTTGTCATCCAAAAGGGTTCTAGATAAGCGCATATTTGGCCTTAATTTAGCTTTCAGAACAGCTTCAAACAGGCTAGAGGCTGGATAAAATCGTCAAAATTTGATGCTTAGGAGCTGAATAATCATTGGCGTTAAAACAGGGGGGCCAGGGGGGCCTGGCCCCCTCCAGAAACATCTAGGCCCCCCCAGAGTTTTTGATGATAATGAAAAAAAAAAACAATTCAATATTAAGCAAAATCCTCTGAATCAATGTACATGACTCTTGTTATTATTGCTACGTTATTTTATGTTGTACAGCTATAGTGAGAAAACCTTTCTTATCTTACACAGCATCAGCGTGGCGGTTCTGATTTCGGTGAATCGCGCGACAACCGAAAGCGTAACGGTTCGATCGATTGTTAGAACTGTTAGAACTAGGGTAAGTGTACCAGTTATGGCCATAGTGGTTCCCTATTTCGCCATACGTGATAACTTGAAAGTCTCCACATTTTGAAAAATTTTGTGTGTTTTAGCAGTAAGATAAAGGATATATCTTGATGTTAAAACATTCAAATAGGTAAAAAATGTGAAAGTCATCGAAATTTCACATATGGCCAAATAGGGAACCACTATGGCCATAACTGGTACACTTTCCCTAGCTTCTTGTTGTTGTTCTCATGTTTTTGGGGGAAATTCCGCTCGAGGTGTCCGGTGATGATGATTTCCCTTATGAGAATCCATTAACGAAATCCATACATTAACATCAACTTGTATAATGTCAGAAAAAAAATAAAAAAAATGGATGAAATTACTAAATGGATTTCTTAGAAAATACATAGCGAGAATTTTTGTCGAAAAATAAGGTTTAATTTTCAAGGAATTTCGGCATGCCCAAATTTTCTTGAGATGAATGGCAGAAATTTAACCTTGCGTGAAAAATATGTAACAAAATCGACAATAGCTTTTTATTGCAAAATTCAAATTCTCTCTTTGAATTTGATTATATTTTTCAAGTATTTTAGCGTGAATAAATTTATTGCTTTAACTATATTCTTCCAAAAATAAACTTATTATTTCATGATGATAATGAATTTTCGAGGTGTTTAGTAGAATACCTATAAGTAGATGAAAAAAACGAATTTAGTACTATACCATTTAATTCCACTAGAGTTTGTATCCTTTGACAGATACGCGTATTTCGACCTCAACTGTAAGGCCGTCTTCAGTGTCGTGTACTAGACTGAGGTCGAGTCTAGTACATGACACTGAAAACGGCCTTACAGTTGAGGTCGAAATACGCATATCTGTCAAAAGATACAAACTCTAGTGGAATTAAATGGTATAATACTAAATTCGGTTTTATCATCTACTTATTATTTCATATTTTTTTCGACAATTTTCCAACAGATTTATAGCAAATTTTTCCATACTTTTCGATTTTCTTTATAGATTTTTGATCCTGAAATTCCTCAACGAATATTGAAAGATGCAACTACCGAAAAGCTAAACATTACATATAATTTGCAATTGGATTAGATGGACAAATTGATGTGAAGATTTGCGAAAAAGTTACACGTCTTCTCAGTGAGAATCGAACTCACGACTCCCCGATCTCTAGTTGGGGCGCGTTAACCACTACGCCATGAGAGGACTCATGAACGCAGAAGTTAACCTGAATTCGATTTCAGCTCAATAATCACGTGGTCCTCTTTCGCAAAGTGCACCTCTTTCGGAAGAATTAGATGCCCATCCAAACACAACGCTTTCTATATATATCCAATGCCTAGCCCGAGAGCGCATTGTTTTTTAGGTATAGGAATAGCACACTACACTAGCCAGCAACTGCGCTGGCTGAGGTTTCTATTGTGTGGGCTTCCAATGGGTCGCGACGTTCTCAAACGACCGGTTACGGAACATGAGTCGCGTTGCTCTCGGGCTAGGCATTGGATATATATAGAAAGCGTTGTGTTTGGATGGGCATCTAATTCTTCCGAAAGAGGTGCACTTTGCGAAAGAGGACCACGTGATTATTGAGCTGAAATCGAATTCAGGTTAACTTCTGCGTTCATGAGTCCTCTCATGGCGTAGTGGTTAACGCGCCCCAACTAGAGATCGGGGAGTCGTGAGTTCGATTCTCACTGAGAAGACGTGTAACTTTTTCGCAAATCTTCACATCAATTTGTCCATCTAATCCAATTGCAAATTATATGTAATGTTTAGCTTTTCGGTAGTTGTTAAACTTCCACTCGGCTGGTTGGCCGTAAACCACGATTCATAATTAAAACAAGTATTGAAAGATGGTTTCAGAACTTTTGCAAATCGCTTGGAAATTAGTCGAATAATATTATGGAACTTTTTCATACTTTCAAAGCGAATTCATCCCGGTGGATATCCGTTCCTTCTATGTCTACTTAATCTTAATCTTTAAAAGGTTCAAAGAAAACTTCGTAAGAAGATTCTGATGGACCTTCTTGAGAAATTTGTTTTATTTGTAAATTCATTAGAGAGGTTCTAACTATCCTGTAATTTACTTCTAGAGAAAAGATGATAAATTATTCCATTGCCCATCATTTATTCTACCTGCTTCAACATTTTGTTGTTTTTCTTTCCTCCGCATGACACTTTGAGGAACTTCGTACAAAAATCTATCCATACTTCAAAAAGCAATATTTTAAAGAATCTTAAAAAAGGTAAATTATAGAAGTTTTAAAAATTGCAAATTTCTTATACGTATGGTCGTAAAATGGTTGGTCGTATGGTAAAATTATCGTATGGTCGTATCGGAAACTCCATCAGTTTAAATTCAATAAAACCGTACATTACGAATTTTACCACAATACATCTCCGAATGTTCTTAAAAATGCCAGCAATATTTTTGCGTTAAACTTATACAGGACTACAAAATAATCAATAATAGACAAAATAATCAATAATAGGAATTTCTAAAGGGAAGAAAAAATAATTCTACATCAATATGTTCACCATAGTATCATGAAACCTCAGAGTTCATACACAATATTATTAAAGATTTTAGTTACAATTACTTTCAGTAAAAGTTTCATCCATCTTGACAGCAATGATTTTCTATTATAAAAGACGAAGAAAAAAAAACAAGAATTAGTAAATCCTACAAGGACCACTTGATCTTTTCTGTGAAGTACATTGTCAACAAGATTCAGAAATTCTACGATTTTTGTATAGAATTTGATAACATGTAAATTTTTGTTTGTATTTTAGTTGCAATTATTCAACAACACAAAATACCAACAAAGTTCTTTAGAAATCTGATATGGAGTGATTCGTGAGGACTTTGTTAAGCAATCCCTAAAAAATATTGAGATATTCTTGGAATTGATTTTTGTACAAAAAAATGGAGAATGGATACATTTTTAATTGTTATTCAAGGAAGAATACTGAGATTACCATTTACAATTCGCAAAAAAGTAGTTTTTTAGAACCTTTAAAAAATACTTGATGGAACTTCTGGAGAAATTTGTTTGAGAAGTTCAGGAAGTAATTGCAAAATCGTAGTAAATCTGGTGTAAAATTTCTTCTAAAGATTCTCAAAGTATGGTTAGTGCGGGTTAAAGATAAAAACCACTAGAAAATACTTTAAATTTAATTAAATTTTTTGGAAGAAAATATCCTTGAACAAATTATTCGGGGAATCTTTGAGTATTTTTGCGGAAGAGTTCTGGAAAGAACATTTGAACGTATTTCGCTAAGAATTTAATAGGAATGTTAGAATTCTTTAAACAATTCTTTAAGCATTTGAAACAAAGTAAAACATATATTTTCAAGAGACTTTTGAAGGAATTCGAGATGTTGCTCCTAGATTTTAGATAAACCTCAAAAATAATTATCTATGAAAAAAAAATGCAGATAGTTCTGCGGAAGAATTCATGAATAAAATTTTCCCTATTGATTTTTCTTAAATTCCTCAGGAAATTCATGTGGAATATTACGAGGAATTCTCACAGTAACACCTGGAAGAATAATTTTTTTTTCAGGAAGTCTAGGTATTTTTTGTTGCATTTTTTTCAAACAATCATGTAGAGAAACTTCAGGAAGAACTTCAAAATCAAAGTAGGAAAAACTGTTGGCGTACTCTCTGATGATTTCGTGGACTGAATTCTTACTTGGTGATCTTGAAGACATTTTTGGTGAGACTCTCAGAATTTTTTGTACTATTTTTTGAGAAATTAGCTGTTAATCCTGAAAATCCTAAACAAATTAATTATGAGTACAGGAGGATACTTTAAACTATCAATTAGAATTTATTCAATTCAAGGAGAAATTATTTTAAAAACACTAATGCATGGCGGAATCTTTCAAAAGAATTTTTAAGCAATTCGATATAGATTTTTCAAGAAATTTTCGGGTGAGATCAGAAAGTCTGGGAATCCTAGGACGAACTAAGTGAAAACTGATAAAGGAGATTTTGGAGAAATCACTGAAAAGTATGAAAATAATTCATGATGGAATTCCCGTAGGAATTCTCAGAGAAATCTGCTGAATACCTGAAAAGTTCGTAGAAGAATTACAAAGGACATTCATTGCTAGTTTTTTGGTAGAATTCTTGAAGGCTTTTGGCTGGGTTACAAAAACCATTAATCTTTTTGTAGCAAAATTGAAATTTACAGATATGCCTGATGTGCCACGAAATTAGACAAAATAACAAATAAATAAAATCAATACAAATCTGTTAAAACTACGAAATTTTTGAAAACCGTTATTGTTTCGACCAACATTACTTCTGTAAAACAGTTATTTGCTAGGCCCCCCTAGGCCCCCTCCAGAAAAAAATCCTAGCTACGCCAATGTGAATAATCGTGTGTGGTGTCTTTGTACAGCATTTGTTCTAACAAAGGCTGGTTCGAATTAGTTTTCTTCTTCTTTCTTCTTCTTTCTGGCATTACGTCCCCACTGGGACAGAGCCTGCTCCTCAGCTTAGTGTTCTTATGAGCACTTCCACAGTTATTAACTGAGAGCTTACTGTGCCGAATTAGTTTTATAAGTGTTAAAACAGCTTTAAATTGTTACATGGGTATATGCCTCATTAGGGCGATTCAAATTTAAAAAATGTTTGAAAATCCAATCTCCCATATGCTCCTTACCATCCTTACCATGAAAATAGTGTTCTGTGAAATTTTCAGCTTTATAGGTGGTGATTTGAAGGTGGCCCAAAGACAATGTAGGTTTGTATGGAAATTACTATGGAGAAATTTTGAGAAATGTTGCAAACACGCTAGTACTGTAATGTAAACAAAATCTTATTATCCCATATTGAAAACTCATCATTCAAACCCTAATGAAGGATGTTGCTGAAGAAACAGATCCTTTTTGAGTCCCATACTAAGCTGAATAATAGCAAACAAAATCATGAATATCTCTTCTGCTATCCGTCGGATTGAACTTCTCTACAGCAATTTTCTTTATTATGGTTTAAAGGATGAGTTTTACTATGGGATAATAAGTTTGTACTTACATTACAGTACTAGCGTGTTTGGAACATTTCTCAAAATTTCTCCATAGTAATTTCCATATAAACCTACATTGTCTTTGGGCCACCTTTAAATGACCACCTAGAAAGCTGAAAATTTCACAGAACACTATTTTTATGGTAAGGCTGGTAAGGACATATGGGAGTTTGGATTATCCAACATTTTCAAATTTTGAACGGCCCTAATGCCTCATGGATACAAATGATAGATTTTTAACAATTATTTTTTCTACTGTGAGAACATTCATCCACAAATTAAACAGCGGTTACAATACTTCTATGAAGTTTTCCACAATATTTCAACCATCATCGACTAAGAAAAAATTCTTATGTTCGTAAGCACACGCCACGGGTTGCTAAGCGTATATGAAAGCAAACAAAACGCGTTATTCAGAATTGCTCTGAATCGCACTCAAGAGTTTGCTCAAATGCTAAACTGCCGTTATACGCACAATGTCCGATGTTCCAAAATATGAAGCCGAGAAAAACGCGATTAAAGATTTTGGCACATTTATGCTCTAAATTGATAGAGGTTATGATAAATTTGAAACATTTCTTCACAATAATATTAGGAAATAGGTGTTCTTCAGAGTCAAGAGTTAGTTTCAACTAAACAATATGAATTTTACTATGAAATTATAAGTGGGACGGTTATGCCTAGAAATACGGTGTTTTGGGGGAATTTCTACGCATAAGAGTCCCACTAACTGTAGCAGACCGATTTTGACCAAGCACACTGCTCTTGAAGGTAGCTTTGACGTGAATATTATACCGAAAGGGATTGTAAAGCCTATGTTGAGGGTCCGTATGAAGGCTCAGGTGGCATTTGGCAAAGTGGAGCCGTATGAGGGTATGTACAGGGGATAGGCAAAATGATTGAGATAGGCAAAATTTTTCTAAATTCATATGCTGATAGCGATATGAAAAATTGATGAAATTGTATGCATCGGAAGCAATCGATGGCAAACTTGGTCCAGTTTCAGGAACTTGCTTGGCCATGCCATTGCTTGGTCATGTCCAAATGGCATTTTTTCTGTCGCTCTTCAGAAATGGTTCCGGAAAATATGTTCAATCAAGTAAATATTGTCCGGAGATATTCGAATTATGCATTAAACATCAAAATGATGCTGCCCTGAGGGAAATGGCCAATTAGGCACATATCTGAAGCCATATGAATATGGGCATCAAACTTCAAGGTTTTCATAAATTATGC
This sequence comes from Aedes aegypti, assembly GCF_002204515.2. NCBI lineage: Eukaryota > Metazoa > Arthropoda > Insecta > Diptera > Culicidae > Aedes > Aedes aegypti. Next base: position 274,066,951 of record NC_035107.1, read on the forward strand.
TTTCCGAAGCATTTCCAGAACCACCGACTGCTATGATCATTCTATATACCGTTTTGATTCATATTACGGACAGCTTCAAATTCCGGACACTCTACTTTGTATGGGAAACATTTCACACGAAATGTTTCAATTTTTGTCGTTCAAAAGTTCTCATTTTCGAGGCTCGTTTTAGTAAGCTTTTTTCCATAAATATCTTCGAAAATATATAATGCCCAACTACCTTAGATGTCTCTTTAGTGGTTTGACGATTTAAATTGATGATTTGACTGTTCCATTAATGATTATCATGAGCTGTCCGGAATTCGATTCAAAGTGTCCGGAATATGAGGCAAAAGTAAGGAAGCGTCCGGAATAAGAATCATGAAAAGGCCACACATTTTGATTTATTTAAAATTATTCAAGTTGCGGAAGCGTATTCTTTACCCACCATTCGAAAGATAAGGGCTTCCTACGCTCGATAGCGCTAAGGAATCATACAGAATGATTTATTTTGTATGCTCTATGCTGGGTTATACTTCACTGAGTCCTTAAGTGTCCGTAATATGAATCAAAACGGTACCTGGAATCTACTCCAGCTGCCTCGAAGTATATGGCCAAATCAAAACATGTCCGGAAACACATCAGTATGGGTGTAAAACATCAAGATTTTTGAAGGTGATGCTTCTGGAAGCATTTATTAACCAACATATTTCTATGACCACTGTATAGTAGGTTCCAGGCGCCCTCGGAGGAAGTGACCAATTAGGAACATTTCAGGAACCATATCAATACGGGTCAAACTTCCAGGTTTTTGAAGGTGATACAACCGGGAGCATTTCCAGAACCACTACTGGCTGCCATACCACTGTATAGCAGGTTCCAAGTGCCCCGGGGAATGTGGTCATATTTCGAATTGGCCACTTCTTTAGGGGCCCCTTGAATCTGCCATAGAGTGGTGGTTATTACATCTTGTGGTTCTGAGAACGCTCAACATTATCCAAAGCACCTGGAACCTACTGTTCACTGCTTCCGGAAGAATGAAAATCAAAAATATTGAAGTTTGTTACCCATATTGATATGATTCTTCCATGTGAGAAATTAGCCACTTCCATCGGGGTAACTCTAACCTACTATACAGTGGCCATGGCAGCCAATGCTTCTGGAAGTGCTTTCGGAAGCATCTCTTTTTAAAATCTTGATATTTGATACCTATATTGATGTAATTCCAGACAGGTTTTGATTTGGCCACATCCCCCGGGGCCCTTGGAACCTACTATACAGTGATCACGGTAGTCGGTGGTTTTGGAAATACTTCGGGAATCATGTCATTAAAAAATCTTGAAGTTTATATTGTTATGGTTCCGAACTTGTTCCTAATTGGCCAGCTCCTGATAAAACATACATGATTGGAAATACAAACATGACTGACAAATTGTTCGATTCAGTCTTCACGGTGTGACATGAATACAATGCGCTCGGATGTTTTTGCACTCATTGAAACATTGCATCCAATGCTTGCGCTGTACATGGAAACTTGTACACGAACTTGAACACGAGCGCAATGTACAAGTTTGTGCACAGGTTTGTACCCATGTACAAACCCGTGTACAAAACGCGTGTACTAACCCGTGCACAGAGCCAGAGTACAAACACCTGTGTTCACCATTTGATGCTAATCAGTTTGAGATTTTCGGCATCCTTTGGGAACTTTGGGACTGTACATGTGAGTTAACTTATCAAAGCTGATTCACTTTTTATTTCTACTTTAACTGTTAATGTACGTATCATTATTTAAGTATATCAAAAGCATTTTTCTTCTTGGCATAACGTCCTCACTGGACAGAGTCTGCTTCTTAGCTTAGTGTTCAATGAGCACTTCCACAATTATTAACTAAGAGCTTTCTTTGCCTATGTTGCCATTTTCGCATTCGTATATCGTGTGACAGGTATGATTATACATTTATGTTCATGGAAGTCAAGGCAATTTCCATTACGAAAAGATCCTGCGCCGACCGAAATCGAACCCAGACACCCTCAGCATGGCTTCGCTTTGTAGCCGCAGACTCTAACCACTCGGCTAAGGAAGGCCCCAAAAGCATTCCTTTTGTTTAATTTCAAATGATTTCTTGTTAAAAAAACGCTCTATTGCACAGTTCGACAAAAATGGGACAAATATGCGGGATTAAAAGTACAAAAAAAGAGAAAAATATGAGTTTTTATAATGTTTGTGTCTGACTAAGGACACAAACATTCTAAAGCCCTGTCCCTGACATATTACAATTTGATTGAGCTCTATTTTTATCATGAATTATAGAAGAAAGAAAATAGAGATGGAATTTCCAAACTTTTTTCTTATTCAATCCACTCGACTGTACCATGTACGAATTTGTGCGAAATGCAAAATGTATGCTAATGCTAGTAGATCACAAGAAGGGCAAAGGGATACAAGAAATCCCATCACTATGGAGGATCATGTGAGAAGTCAAACGCAAAGGGGTGTAAGTAACAATTTGATCGGTTTTGAATTAAGAACACTAAAGAACACTTAAACACTAAATTGTATTTTTTTTTATAATCTGCTGCTTCAGGCCAGTAAAGTTTTTGGTCCATTGATGGCATTGCTTGTTTCTGCGGGGGCGAGTGAAACCATCAAGATCAATCTTGTTTGAGGTCGCCCATAAATAATATATCGTTTCAGGGTATGTTTTGTAACGAATTTCTGGTAATGTGAGACAAGAGAGAGGGAGGGAGTTTAACTAATGGACGTAGTGCTTAATTCTGTAAATCACAATAATTTCAAAAAAGCTTTTATTTTTAGGACATGTCGAACCAAAAACTTCAACAAATCAGTACTCGGATTTAAAAGCTTATCAATCAATAGAAAATCAAAAATAAATAACGTAAACATGGCTTAAAACACGGTTGATTTCGATCGGCCGATAATATAGGGTGTCCCAGAGAGTATGGGCACGACTTTACCATACTGTCATTTCGAGCAGATAAAAATCTGATTTTCATACATTTTATTCTCGCACTTATTAACAGCAGATTTTGAATTTTGAGTGATTTTTTTTCGGTACCTGTTTGTACATGGTGTAACATATCTGGAAGCTCCTACTATCAGTTTTGGCGCGGTAAATGGCTGGGCATGGCGTACCATTGGTACCTCGCGTACCTGCAGGAATAAAATAGACCCCTTTGTGCGGTCCTTAGCCTCTTGCCCAGCAACTCCTATCCCTACCTCCTCGTGGTACTGGCCGGGGTACGAGTAACCTTGGGGAAGATCGGGTAACCAACCCCCGGTGGGAACTTTGGTCGTATGCTGACAGGGAAGGGGGGGTTTGCTTTTGCAAACCTGGAGCGTCTGTACTCCACGTTAGGAGCGGCTCACAACAGCGTCTGTTCCCCATGTCAGGGGCGGCTGATCATCGTCCGAGTGCCAGAGAAGGACTCTAAGTTAAACTGCGCACTATAGCCCTCCGAACATTTAGGGGGAATGGTCCTCCGGAAATCTAGGGTGTTGGTGTCAGGCCCTGCAAGCCAACCGTAAAAACACATCAGCACAGGAACGTCAACGAGAGAATACGGACCGGAACAATCGGCAAAGACCACAGCGACGAAAATGGACTAGCGATTGGAAACTCGGTACGTGGAACTGCAAATCTCTCAACTTCATTGGAAGTACTCGCATACTCTCCGATGTACTGAAGACCCGCGGTTTCGACATCGTAGCGCTGCAGGAGGTGTGCTGGACAGGAGCATTGGTGCGAACGTTTAGAGGTAATCATACCATCTACCAGAGCTGCGGCAACACACACGAGCTGGGAACAGCTTTCATAGTGATGGGTGATATGCAAAGGCGCGTGATCGGGTGGTGGCCGATCAATGAACGAATGTGCAAGTTAACAATCAAAGGCCGATTCTTTAACTTCAGCATAATCAACGTGCATAGCCCACACTCCGGAAGCACTGATGATGACAAGGACGCATTTTACGCGCAGCTCGAACGCGAGTACGACCGCTGCCCAAGCCACGACGTCAAGATCATAATAGGAGATTTGAACGCTCAGGTTGGCCAGGAGGAGGAGTTCAGACCGACGATTGGAAAGTTCAGCGCCCACCGGCTGACGAACGAGAACGGCCTACGACTGATAGATTTTGCCGCCTCCAAGAACATGGCCATTCGTAGCACCTATTTCCAGCACAGCCTCCCGTATCGGTACACCTGGAGATCACCTCAGCAGACAGAATCGCAAATCGACCACGTTTTGATCGATGGACGGCACTTCTCCGACATAACCGACGTCAGAACCTATCGTGGCGCCAACATTGACTCCGACCACTACCTGGTGATGGTGAAACTGCGCCCAAAACTATCCGTCATCAACAATGTACGGTACCGACGCCCGCCCCGGTACAATCTCGAGCGGCTGAAACAACCGGATGTCGCCAATGCGTACGCGCAGCATCTTGAGGCAGCGTTGTCGGATGAGGGCGAGCTCGATAGGGCCCCTCTTGAGGACTGCTGGAGGACAGTCAAAGCAGCCATTAACGACGCTGCCGAAAACGTTGTCGGATATGTGGAACGGAGCTCAAGAAACGATTGGTTCGACGAGGAGTGCCAGGAGGTTTTAGAGGAGAAGAATGCAGCGCGGGCTGCAATGCTGCAGCATGGTACGCGGCAAAACGTGGAACGATACAGACTGAAGCGGAAACAGCAAACCCGCCTATTCCGGGACAAAAAGCGCCGCCTGGAAGAGGTGGAATGCCAAGAGATGGAGTTGCTGTACCGTTCTCAAGAAACGCGGAAGTTCTATCAGAAGCTCAACACATCCCGCAAAAGCTTCGTGCCGCGAGCTGAGATGTGCCGGGATAAGGATGGGAGCATCTTGACGGACGGACGTGAGGTGATCGAAAGGTGGAAGCAGCACTACGATGAACACCTGAATGGCGCAGAGAACACAGGCACAGAAGGTCAGGACAGCGAAAGCGATGGCTACGTCAGCACAGCGGACAGCGGAAATCAACCAGCTCCCACGATGGGGGATGTTAAGGATGCCATTCAACAGCTCAAGAACAACAAAGCCGCTGGCAAGGATGGTATCGGAGCCGAACTCATCAAGATGGGCCCGGACAGGTTGGCCGCTTGTCTGCATCGGCTGATAGTCAGAATCTGGGAAACGGAACAGCTACCGGAGGAGTGGAAGCAAGGCGTTATATGCCCTATCTACAAAAAGGGCGACAAACTGGAGTGTGAAAATTATCGTGCAATCACCATCCTAAACGCCGCCTATAAAGTGCTATCCCAGATTCTCTTCCGTCGTCTATCACCTATAGCAAACGAGTTCGTGGGAAGTTATCAAGCAGGTTTCATCGACGGCCGCTCGACAACGGACCAGATCTTTTCCGTGCGGCAAATCCTCCAGAAATGCCGTGAGTACCAGGTCCCTACGCACCATTTGTTCATCGATTTCAAGGCGGCATACGATAGTATCGACCGCATAGAGCTATGGAAAATTATGGACGAGAACAGCTTTCCCGGGAAGCTCACAAGATTGATCAGAGCAACGATGGACGGTGTGCAAAACTGCGTGAAGATCTCTGGCGAACACTCCAGTTCGTTCGAGTCTCGGCGGGGACTACGACAGGGCGACGGACTTTCGTGCCTGTTGTTCAATATTGCGCTTGAAGGTGTCATGCGGAGAGCCGGACTTAACAGTCGAGGCACGATTTTCACGAGATCCGGACAATTTGTTTGCTTCGCGGACGACATGGATATTATTGGGAGAAAATTTGAAACGGTGGCAGATTTGTTCACCCGCCTGAAACGCGAAGCAACAAGAGTCGGGCTAATGGTGAATGCGTCGAAAACAAAGTACATGCTGGTTGGCGGAACTGAGCGCGACAGGGCCCGCCTAGGAAGCAGTGTTACGATAGACGGGGATACCTTCGAGGTGGTGGACGAGTTCGTCTACCTCGGATCCTTGTTGACGGCTGACAACAATGTTAGTCGGGAAATACGAAGGCGCATCATCAGCGGAAGTCGTGCCTACTATGGGCTCCAGAAGAAACTGCGGTCAAGAAAGATTCACCCCCGCACCAAATGCACGATGTACAAAACGCTCATAAGACCGGTAGTCCTCTATGGGCATGAGGCGTGGACTATGCTCGAGGAGGACTTGCAAGCTCTTGGGGTTTTCGAACGCCGAGTGCTAAGGACGATCTTCGGCGGCGTGCAGGAGAACGGCGTATGGCGGCGAAGGATGAACCACGAGCTCGCTCAACTCTACGGCGAACCCAGTATCGTGAAGGTAGCTAAAGCTGGAAGGATACGCTGGGCAGGGCATGTTGCAAGCATGCCGGACAACAACCCTGTAAAGATGGTGTTCGCCACGAATCCGGTCGGAACAAGAAGGCGTGGGCGCAGCGAGCTAGGTGGATTGACCAGGTACACCAGGACCTGGAGAGCGTGGGTCACAGTCGAGGATGGAGAGAAGCGGCCATGAACCGAGGGAATTGGCGAAATATTGTTGGCGAGGCTTTATCAAGATAATTGATGTAAAGCCAAATAAGTAAGTAAGTAAGTACTATCAGTTTTGTACAAATCGCGTTATATCTGAACGACGGTTGTTTCCAGAACTATCAAATAAAACAAAGAAAAACTGTATTATTTTAAACAAATATTGGTTGAATTTAAATGTGGCTTTGCCTTAAAAACAACCCAGAATTTTAGTTTGTTTCAACTAACGTATGAAGTTAAAGCAAACTAAAACGTTGTTTGTGCAAAATTTGATCTGTAATTTTGATTAAATCTATCTAAATTTTGTTTGGGTTTAACATATTTTTTTCTCCATGTAATAGACGCGCCATCGTCTACCGATTTTTGTATACAGCTGAAATTGATCAAACATAGTATACTGAGCACGTGCACCATGGCCACAACTCGGTTGCTAAACATAACACGAGCGTGATGGTGTTGGCGTTGGTCGATAAAGCAATCGCTTTTGAAACCGCATCTGAACGAATCGCGTCATCGACAATGTTCACTGCAATGTTCGTACACCATGTGTACAAATGTACAAATGAACCGTGTACAAACTCAATGTTCAAACCTGTGTACAAACTTGAGCCACGCTCTTGTGTACAATACAGGTCCATGATGTTTGCGACCATCTTGTACCTGTGTATAAGCTGGTGTTCAAGTACAAGATAAACTTGCACACGAAGAACTTGTATACAAGTTGGACACGGTGCATGTTCACTTGAAGACTGCTGACAATATTTTCCGGAACCAGTTTTGCTGTCATATTTCTGAAGATTTCCATAGAATTTTAATACGTCCGCCGGCATTCTATTTCCTATTAGTTCAAGTTTCTAGGAAAATTGTAAACATTTATACTATTGCACACCGTACAAAAATACAAAAAAAAAAAAAAAAACAAATGCCACTTGGACATAACCTCGGAAAATCCTGAACATCTTCGGTTTTCGGTGGCATGGTCAAGCAAGTTAATAAAACTGAATCACATTTTCCGTCGATTGCTTCCGGATGCACCCATTTCATCATTTCTTCATAATGTTATTAGCATTTAAAATTAGGCAAATTTTTTCCTATCTCAAACATTTTGCCTATCCCCTGAACAGTGCCACAGTGCTTTTATGGTGTGAAACAGGTATAGCCATACATAGGATGTAAAGTCATAGTAAAAGGATGATATGAGCACAATATTACACAACATAATAAAACCTCCAAATTTAGCACTTTATTTGAGCTTGATGCAGGGAAATACATAGTGGGACAGATATGCGTAGAATTTCAGTAGCGAGACAGTTATGCGTAGAAATTCAACAGTGGGACAAATTGATTTGGTATGTTTTTCATAGAGTCTTCGAACAAAGTATGTTTTCTGAAATTGTTTTCCAATAATATAGGATAAAATAGACTATTTGGCTACAAAAACTCAAAAATGACGAAAAGTAACATGGGACAATTATGCGTAGAACGGCAGTAAAGCTGTCCTACCTACAGTCGGGACAAAAGTTAGTAACCAGATGCTTTTTCCATAGAAAATTCCCGTGTTTGAGTGATTCTGGTAGGCCAAATTGGATGAAATTTGGATGACGAACTACAAATAACCTAAAATTTTGTGTATACTGAGCTTATTGAACTTCAATCATTTTCCGAGGAGTTTCAGAGGGTTGCTCAATGAGAAAAGTAAGTAACCGAGAGATTTTTCGATTTAATTAAAAACGGTGAGCTGCAAGTGGTTGGTGTGTTCTGCAAGTTTGTTTTTTGAATTAAATCGAAAAATCTCTGGTTTGCTTACTTTTCTCTTTGACCAACCCTCTGAAACTTCTCGGGAAATGACTGAAACCTAGTGAGCTCCGTACCCACAAACATTATTTGTAGTTCGATCCACATCCCACATTACGATCGCCTCTGGTACAAACAAAGAGCCAAACCACTCCCAGCGCGAACAGAACTAACCCCGACTCCGTGCAGTCAAAATCAATACCGCCGCCGAATCCAATCCAGCAACAAAAGCCACAGTACCCACCATCTATTGCTTTTGAATACAATTTTCCCCCGTTAGGTGGGTCAGTGACCGCCACTACAGGTCAACAGCCTTCTGCTAGCTGTGGAATGTTGTGCAGATCTGATAGTGGATTCGTCCGTCGGCTCAGCGACAACTCCGACTCCGACCAACAGGCAAGAAGAACTGCGCAGAGTAGATCCAAGAAAACAAGCGAGAAGGGGGATACGAAGCATTCTAATTCACCGCTACCGTAAAGATAAACAACATCACGAACGCCACGAAAATCGAAGCACTTCGGGCCTTCATACTAACAATCGATCAAGACAACATTTTTCTACAAAAGGTAGAGTATGATCTGCTTTCTCTCCCTGGATTCACCGTCATTTGTAATGTAGACCTTGCCAGGCGGGGAACGGCAATGATAAGTTCTAATGAAAAATAAAAATTGAATGTTCATCCCTAGGAACAGAGAGGAACAAGAAAAACTATTGCACGTCAGAAAATATGGATGATTTTCTGCTTCATAGTAAATGTCTCATTTTTTTCGAAACACTTCACATAAAACGAACAAAGTTTTGAAAATTTATAAAATTTTTGAAAAAAAAAAAAAAAGATTGCAAAAAACATTTTTTTCTGCAAATAACTTAATGTGTTAAAATGTATGTTACTATAGCCTAATTTAAGGATAAGGACAACGCTGCCCCACGGTGTGCTGGAACACACATATTATCGGACTTGCATGAACCTCCGATCTTTTTTCACTAAATGTTAGCCTTGGTAGTCAAAAAAAGCTTGCTGAATATTAAAAAATCTTTCATCGGCAAAAATTGAAAAAAGTCGATTTTTGTATTTTTACCCTTTTTTCATATATGAGTTCATAGGAGAATATTAGAGATACACTAATATGATGACTTTTAACGACCTAATGACCAATTTGACATGACATATCTTTAACATGAATGAATTCTTAGATTTAAGCATCATTTCCTACATACACTGACATAATATGACCAGCCCATGGTGGTATGCCGTATTTTATATTATGTAAATTTCACTTTTCACTTCAGAAAAGCTCATACGAATGCTTTGTATTCTTCTTTCTGAATCAAATCAGTAATATTTTACGTATGTGGTATAGTTTTCTAATCAGAATAGGAATTCCCAGAAATTGATACACATGGCAGTATAAGCTGTATTCATGTGCTTATACGCGCAAACTTCTTGAAAGCGGGTTCACTATAACATGATTAACAGTGAATGGGTTATATAGCCTTAAGGTGGTCTCAAGCTCATCGTGATACAAGTTTTGTGCAGTCACTAATCTACTCATATGCAATGCGCACATTATATTTGGGGTTTGAAGTGCCTGATTTTGAGTAAAAGGGCTGGATTACTTCGGATAAATGTGGCGACGGTAACAAATCGATCCAACGTAATCCAGCCCTTTTATACACGACTTCGCACTTATGGAGGGCACATTTTGCGAAATAGACACAACAATTTCAATAACCAACATGGACACATACATTTTATTATCGTAAAACGAGGTATCTTTGAAAATGCGGGTAACTTTGATAGTGCGGGATCCGCAACGTACACTAAACAAAATAACCAAAATTATGTTATTCAGTTAAGCAAAACGAATACGAAACTAAGGAGTATCAGTGTGACACTTCACCTCTGAGCTGTTTTCGTGCCAATCAAGAGTATGTGAGGCTTTATATTCGAATATTAAAATGATGAGATTTTGGTACTTTCAAAACGCGCACAAACAATCTGTTTTACTATCACTATTTCATGAAACTATAATGAATTCGGTACGTATGCTTGATGGCCTAGCTATAGTAGAACATGAATCCGGTATCAAACCTCATAGCGAAAAACAGTTTTACAATTTGGAATCATTTTTGTAATCAAAGTCACAAATTCCCATATAACATTTAAAACCTAGAGGTATGCAACGCCTCATGTACTTTACGGGATTCAGTCGATTTATACTCATTCATGTTCCAAAAACTATTGATTTATGGTGAATTCAAAGTCGAAACATGATTATCGATAGATATCTATTCAGAGATATATGTTTATACCCATTATTATCAACTTATAATGGTGTTTATTATGTTTGTTTTGACTGAAAACCCTTTTAAAGATGTTTTTTGTTCAATAAATTCTGTACTTTAATTGATAAAATCTAATCCAGTTTCTCTATTACATTCTCCAATCCAATTCAAACTGTGATGATGTCAAACAATAGTTTGTTTTGGATTTTCATGTGCTTATCTACTCATTATCAATGTTACCCCATTACCAAAAACTGACTTTCGATTATATGAAAAACTATAGATTCATTAAGATAGAACCGTTATGCAATCTTTCATGTACAATCGATAACTAACAAACCAGTGCTTGTTTTACAAATAAAAAAAATCGATTTTCTCTCAAAAAACTATCAAAGTTACCCCGTTTTATGGTATGGTTTTAGCAAACGCACCCAACCAGCGGCTGCAAGATTTCAATATAAATCGGCATGACAACTTTTCAAATATATATTATATAATATTTGAAAAGTTACTCATACAAGGAATATCTTTCAATCAAAACAAATGTGAATAACAAGATCAGTTAGAGTGAACATACCATACAAAATTGAAACAGTACATTGCCCTATATAATTGTATGGCGGTTTATTTAATGGTTGCATGTAATTATACAATTGTCTGTTATCTTAAAAAAAGCTTCATGTTCAATAACGAACTCCAATAATTTCAATTATTCAGTAGAATAGGAAACATTGATTGAAACTTGATAAGTTGTAGTATGTTTACCTTAATAAATTTATGTAGAAATGCGATGTCGTTAATAAACGGCATACCACAATGGGCTGGTCACATTGTGTGAATGTAGGTAGAAATTATGCTCAATTTGAAACGTCTTGTAATCGATTCGTGATCTAGGTATATCAAATAAGTCTGCAATGCATCAAAATTAGTATAACTCTAATATTCTCCTATGAACTCATATATGGGAGAAGGGTAAAAATACAAAAATCGACTTTTTTCAATTTTTTGCCGATGAAAGATTTTTTAATATTCCGCAAGCTTTTCTTGACTATCAAGGCTAACTTTTAGTGAAAAAAGATCGGAGGTTCATGCAAGTTCGATAATATGTGTGTTCCAGCACACCGTGTGCCCATAACTGCATATTTGTAACATTCGACAAAAGTAGGCATTGAGTAAATGGAATACCAAATGTGCATTTTATGGCAGTATGGGAGGAAACTCAAATTTCTAAAAATACCGGCATCTCAAAAGTGCTTATTTGAGGCTGATATTCTGAACAACTCATATCGCATACCAGGTGAATAGTCAGAAAATATTTCTGATAGAAATTTCATTGCTTTTACATTACGAGGCTCATTTAAAATTTCCATGTGACTGTTATGCGATTATAATTACCAATGTGACAAAACAACTTGGTATTTTTTTCAAATTTCCTAGAACAATCTCACAGATTTCAGTAAGTTGTTCGAAAGTATTTATCATTTGATAACTCTCCATGGTATTAAGGCGAAGTAGGCCGTCATTTAAATTTGTACGCGTCGTTGATGATTGTTGCTAATTCATCTCACGATTTTGAATAAAAGAAAATCAGATGGTTTTGCCCTCACACACCTGAAAATGTATCAGCATACACAATGCATGTCAGCGCGTACAGTGATACTTTTTCAAGTCAATATAAACTATCAAGACTGAGTTTTATCATATTGAAATGCAAGCTGAAAAGTCATCATTGTTGCCAAAACAAATGACGGGCTACTTAGCCTTAACTCCAATTTGTCAAAAATGTCGAATGTGACTGTTATGCAGTTATGGGCAGTACGTCTTCAAATGAGCTTAAATCGGTTATGATTTCATTGAGATACAGCTGGGGATTTTTTTTTATTACCGTACGGGTTTGGGCCGAAGGGTCTCAGATTTTCATGAAACTTTTTCCACAGGCAGGGCTCATGGATATAGGAATAAAAAAAAATTGAGAAAAATTCAGGGTCGCCTATTTTTCCGGAAAACTCAGGTGGAATTTTTTTGTTTTCCCTTGACACTACTTACTTTAAAAAATCATAACTCAAGAACGAAGCATTGTAGAAACAAAGTTTTTATATGAAAATTTAAGCAAATTTTCTAAAAAATCCAAAAAAAATATGAACTGGAAAAAGTTTTCCACAAAATTTTCCACCGTTGGGAAAATTCGTAAAGAAAAGCCGGAAAAACTATGCCCGAACTCGTGGAAAACTTTCAAAAAAATATTTTCGAGAAGGTAATTTTATAAGCTTTAATCACTGAAATTTTTGGAATGCACTTTTTTTTCGTTTTTGAGTTATGGCCAATTTTGTGAAAAATGTCCAGATGTGCCATATAAGACTTTTCTTTGAAAAATCATAACTCAAGAACGAAACATTGTAGAAAGAAAGTTTTTGTATGAAAATTTAAGCAAATTTTCTCAGAAATCCAAAAAAAAATATGAACTGGAAAAAGTTTTCCACAAAATTTTCCACCGTTGGGAAAATTCGTAAAGAAAAGCCGGAAAAACTATGCTCGAACTCGTGGAAAATTTTCAAAAAAATATTTTCGAGAAGGTAATTTTATAAGCTTTAATCACTGAAATTTTTGGAATGCACTTTTTTTTCGTTTTTGAGTTATGGCCAATTTTGTGAAAAATGTCCAGATGTGCCATATAAGACTTTTCTTTGAAAAATCATAACTCAAGAACGAAACATTGTAGAAAGAAAGTTTTTGTATGAAAATTTAAACAAATTTTCTCAGAAATCCAAAAAAAAATATGAACTGGATAAAGTTTTCCACCGTTGGGGAAATTCATAAAGAAAAGCTGGAAAATCTATGCCCGAGCTCGTGGAAATTTTTTAATAAAATATTTTTAAGAAAGAAACTTTATAACCTTCAATTCTGGTAACTTTTAGGATGTACTTTTCTTTAAATCCTGATCTATGGTCAATTTTGTAAAAAATGCAAAGATTTGCCATACATGCCTTTTCGTTAAAAAATCATGACTCAAGACTCATCATGACTTGTCGAACCGGATTCAAATTATCTCAAAAATATGAAATTTTTGAAATGGAATCAGTTTCCCAGGACATTTTTCACTGTTTAAGAAAAAAAAAATGAAAACCCGATTAGCTATTTCAGCTTTCAAACAAAGTATATCTGAAAAGAGCGATCAATAAGATCCAATCCTACAATATTTTTCAATACTTGGAATGGAAAAGAAACAGTTTTTTCAGCTTTGCTTAACGGTGTAATGTTTCATGAAAAATATAATCCAATCCGACTTATACTTCATTAAAACCAATCCCATATCGTTTCTCTTAGATCTTTTAAAAAATTTGCAACTGCTTTGATAAAAAAACCTTGTTTTTCTGATGCTTCGATTGAAATATGGGTTTTCAAAGAAAAGGCTAATATGGTCATTTTTCACAAAATTGACCATAACTCAGGAACAAACAGAAAGTACATCCTAAAAGTTACTAGAATTGAAGTTTATAAAGTTTCTTTCTCAAATATATTTTAATAAAAATTTTCCGCGAGTTCGAGCATAGATTTTCTAGCCTTTCTTTATGAATTTCCCTAACGGTGGAAAATTTTGTAGAAAACTTTTCCCAGTTAATATTTTTTTTTTTGGATTTCTGAGAAAATTTGCCTCAATTTTCATATATAAACTTTCTTTCTACAATGTTTCGCTCTTGAGTTATGATTTTTCAAAGAAAATTCTTATATGGCACATCTGGACATTTTTCACAAAATTGGCCATAACTCAAAAACGAAAAAAAGTGCATTCCAAAAATTTCAGTGTTTAAAGCTTATAAAATTACCTTCTCGAAAATATTTTTTTGAAAATTTTCCACGAGTTCGGGCATAGTTTTTCCGGCTTTTCTTTACGAATTTTCCCAACGGTGGAAAATTTTGTGGAAAACTTTTTCCAGTTCATATTTTTTTGGATTTTTGAGAAAATTTGCTTAAATTTTCATATAAAAACTTTGTTTCTACAATGCTTCTTTCATGAGTTATGATTTTCCAAAGTAAGTAGTGTCAAGGGAAAACAAAAAATTTCCACCTGAGTTTTCCGGCAAAATAGGCGACCCTGAATTTTTCTCATTTTTTTTTATTCCTATATCCATGAGCCCTGCCTGTGGAAAAAGTTTCATGAAAATCTGAGACCCTTCGGCCCAATTTGTACGAAAATAAAAAAAAATCCCCAGCTGTTTGCAGTTTATTAGGTGCACCATAGTTGATAGTTTTTAAGCAGTCAAATTTTGCTGACTTGCCATACTTACGATGCCTCCAAAATCGAAAACAAAGCAGATCAATCTCAAAATTTGAGAATAGGTAAAGAAGAATATAGAAAATACAACCGAATGGTTTTGAGAACATGAATTTTTGAGGTTTTGTCCGGCCATGCGTCACCGTGCAGCGGGAAACAGAATGTATTTAAGATTCAGGCTTCTGAAATCAGTTTCACTCAGTAAGTGTTTACCAACTAATTGGAATCACATATACACTACCCGTCATAAATACGGACTCACTTAAATAAGTATTGCAACACTCAGCTGAATATTGAATCACCCTGAAAAGTTTAGCATCACCTCAAAACAGGTAACCTCACATTGCTATATCTCGAGATCCATACGATTTGCAAAGAAGCGATCTTCAGCAAAGTTGCTCAGGGGTTCAAGGACATCCGGAAAGCGATCAGTTTAGTTCGCGATTTTGCCGCTAGGTGGCGCTAGTGAGCATGCAAAATTGAGCATTTTAAACTAGTTCTAGCTTGTGAATCATAAGAGATAGAAAGTTTGGGTCTTTGGCAAAGTTGCTCAGGGGTTCAAGGACATCCGGAAATCGAACAGTTTAGTTCGCGATTTTGCCGCTAGTGAGCATGCATTCAAAAATGAAGTGTCACATGACATGAATCATTTGGATATAAAGTGTATCATATCTGAATAAATTGAACAAGAATGTAGTCGGTCCTGAATTACTTGTGCATGAAGTGAATATTACCTTAACACTTGACTATGAAATGAATCAGACATGAATCACATGAAGTGATTCTCACCTGAAACACTTGAATATGAAGTGAATTGGACATGATTCTCTTGGATATGGAGCTAGTCAAATCTGAAACACTTGAATATAAAGTGAATGAGACCTGAATGCCTTGAATTTGCTTCAAAAATCAAACATCAATCACTTGGATTGAACTTATCAAATCTGAAAAACGTACATAAAGTGATTCAAAACACTTCAACTTCCAAATGTCAAAGGATTTCTGAACAGCATTCTGGAAATTCTATCTTATCAAATTCATAATGTTTAGGTACAGTCATCCCTCCAGAGTACTGTTTCCTGGATGCCTTTGACTTTCCGAACAACTTTGCCGAAGACTCAAACTTTCTATCTCATCTGGCTCAAAAGATAGTATTTGTTTCATATATTTAATTAAATATGCGTACTAGTGTAACCTAGTGGCAAAATTAGGAATCAATTTGATATTTGGATGTCCTTTACTTTATTTCTGTTCTTTACTTACTGAAGACTCGAACTTTCTATCTCTTGTGGATCGCAAGCTAAAACTAGTTCAAAATGCTCAGTTAAACATGCTCACTAGCGCCACCTAGCGGCAAAATCTCGAACCAAACTATCTGTCTTCCGGATGTCCTTGAACCCCTGAGCAACTTTGCCGAAGACCCGAACTTTCTATCTCTTATGGATCACAAGCTAGAACTAGTTCAAAATGCTCAATTTTACATGCTCACTAGCGCCACCTAGCGGCAAAATCGCGAACTAAACTGTTCGCTTTCCAAATGTCCTTGATCCCCTGAATAACTTTGCTGAAGATCGCTTCTTTGCAAGTCGTAAGGATCTCGAGATATGTATTAACCTGTTTTGAGGTGATGCTAAACTTTTTGGAGGTGATTCATTATTCAGCTGAGTGTTGCAATACTTATTTCAGTGAGTCCGTATTTATGACGGGTAGTATGTATGTATGTATGTACAGTGAGAGGCAAAATAAAGTGCCCACCTTACCAGTTTTCGAATTTCTCTCATTGATTTGGTTCAAATTAAAGTTAACACACCTAAATCTTTTGTGATATTTTATTTTTGATGTTCTTTTAAAGTTGCACTTACGAAATTTTGATAAAAAAAAGAATTTTACTTAAAGAAAAAGAAAATCAATTTGTATTGAAAAAAAAGTAGTGACAAAAATAAGTGCCCACTTCCTTCTTGGCCCCAGAAAAGATGATTTAAGAAAAATAAAAAGCAATTTAATAGTTAATGTGTCCTTCTTTGGCCTTAAGGACTTGCTGGAGGCTCTTCGGCATGCTTTTCACCAGGTTTTGTAGGTGTTGTGGATCTAGTTCTTCCCAGGCGCGCTCCAAGGCTTCAAAATAATTATTTTTGTTGGTAACACCAGTTTTTTCAACCCTGGCATCGAGAATCGCCCACAAATTCTCGATGGGGTTGAGGTCTGGGCTTTGTGGAGGCCATTCCAGCGGTTTAATCCGACAAGACCGGAAAAAAGACTTGGTCTTCTTTCCAGTATGCTTCGGGTCGTTGTTCTAGAGAAATATGAATTTCTCTTCAAGGCCCGTCTGGATCAGCGAAACCTCCAGATTTTCCAGCAAGATGTTAATGTAGGAATCTGCCATCATTATTCCGTCGATTTTCACGAGGTTTTCTACTCCACTCCATGAAAAACACCCCCAGACCATCACATTTCCTCCTCCATGCTTCACCGTTCCTTGGATGTGGTGCTCTGCATCACACACGAGCCCGCCGCTCTCGGTTAGACAGCTCGAGCTTCAGGAGCGCCACATCCAAGGAACGGTGACGCATGGAAGTGTGATGTGATGAAATGTGATGGTCTGGGGGTGTTTTTCATGGAGTGGAGTAGGAAGCGTCGTGAAAATCGACGGAATAATGACGGCAGATTCCTACATTAACATCTTGCTGGAAAATCTGGAGGTTTCGCTGATCCAGACGGGCCTTGAAGAGAAATTCATATTTCTCTAGAACAACGACCCGAAGCATACTGGAAAGAAGACCAAGTCTTTCTTCCGGTCTTGTCGGATTAAACCGCTGGAATGGCCTCCACAAAGCCCAGACCTCAACCCCATCGAGAATTTGTGGGCGATTCTCGATGCTAGGGTTGAAAAAACTGGTGTTACCAACAAAAATAATTATTTTGAAGCCTTGGAGCGCGCCTGGGAAGAACTAGATCCACAACACCTACAAAACCTGGTGAAAAGCATGCCGAAGAGCCTCCAGCAAGTCCTTAAGGCCAAAGGAGGACACATTAACTATTAAATTGCTTTTTATTTTTCTTAAATCATCTTTTCTGGGGCCAAGAAGGAAGTGGGCACTTATTTTTGTCACTACTTTTTTTTCAATACAAATTGATTTTCTTTTTCTTTAAGTAAAATTCTTTTTTTAATCAAAATTTCGTAAGTGCAACTTTAAAAGAACATCAAAAATAAAATATCACAAAAGATTTAGGTGTGTTAACTTTAATTTGAACCAAATCAATGAGAGAAATTCGAAAACTGGTAAGGTGGGCACTTTATTTTGCCTCTCACTGTAGGTAGCCACCAATCCTTGCTTGAGTCTTGCTCTGCATGCGGCTCCACTCTACAGTAAGGTCAAATTTTATTACCAATCTGCATTCAACATATCGCTGTGTAAAGGGCCAAAAGGGGGGTGGCGGACCCGTAAGTAGAAACACTTACGCGAAACCCGCGGGAAATAGAGAATCTCCTTCCAGCCATATGATCCAACAGATTGAGTATTAGAATTTGCAATACTTGTCGAGCTTTCCACGGAAAGGTTTGTTAGAAGAAGGGCGCGTCAAATCTTTTACAACTGTTGGAGAGAAAAGTACTAGCCGCGTACGACTAACACTTTCCCTCCTGACTCCGATTGGCACTCCACTTCATTGTCCAGTTGTAAATTCAATGATGCCCTGATGCTCCCTCCCTCCCCAAAACATGATAAATTCAATTATAGTGATATGTTATATAGTAGATAAGATTATAATATATATAATAATATGATAATAAAATATGAAAATAAAATGGTAGTAACAATAAAATATGACGCAGTGAAACAGCATGCAGTATTATATCGGCAGACATATATTTTTCTTTTGAATATTTGTGCTACTGATGATATTAGGCTAGTCGAGGGAAGAATGATAAAAATAAACAAAATTCCAGCTTCCATATGTTTAGGGAGGACAAACAAAATAATATTACATCCGATGCTTCGTTTCATTCGCTGTAGCCTACTGTAGTAAACAAAGACAATTACATTAAAGTCATTTATAAGTAGCAGCATGTAGTGCAAGGATGTAACGGCACATTCTCCTAGATTCCGGCTGACCACCTACTACATCGTCCATCTGCGACTTCTCTGATGCCCTAATGCAACCTCTAAATACCCCGCATATAATAAATGAAATAATTATAATAAAATATATAAAATTGAATTTATAGTTGTATATGATATGGATGTAGATGTTTCAGAATTTCTATTCTCTAATTGTGATGAATTGACCTACCTCGTTAGGTAGTCTCCAAAATAAGGACGAATTACAATTTCCGGAATAGAACGACATGCTGAAATATTAATGGCAGTGATTATGTGAGTATCTCCGATGACTCCATGATGCTTCTGTAAATTATGCCAATGAATTAGTATAACAAACCAATTACAAATAAGTAATTCATGCACCTCCACAGTACTAGTAGCTATAAGGAATAAGATTGAAAACTTGTTTCTTTGTATATATGTATGTATGTAGGTAGCCACCATCCTAGCTTGAGTCTTGCTCTGCATGCGGACAACCTTCATTATCAAACTGAATTCAACATACTATTGTTTGAAGGGCCAAAAGGGGGTATGGCGGACCCGTAAGTCAAAGCACTTACGCGAAACCCGCGGAAAATATAGAATCTCCTTCCAATAACATGATCCAACAGAAAGTATAATAAAATTTGCAATATCTGCCAAGTTATCCACGGGATGGTTTGTTATAAGAAGGACGCGTCAAATCCATTACAACTGTTGGGATAGAAGAACCCATCTACAAGGATGTTACGGTTACTTCAACCCTTTAATCCAGCTCGCACTCCACTACATTTTCCAGCTGTAACTTCAATGATGCCCTGATGCACCCTGCCAATATCACCCATGTTATATGATAAAAACAAGGCATCGTTATATATTTAAAATGGGATACAATAATATTTATGTATAAAAGAATATTCAATAACTTGAAAATTTGTCTTAGAAAGAAAAGATATTAACACCGTTTATGTTGCAATAGATTTTACAACGTTCCTGAAAATAAATATTTCGGCATATGTTTACAATGTCTTCCTGGAATAACATGCCTTTTGATATATTCTGACAAAATATTTATACTAATTATGTATGTATGTAGATAGCCACCATCCCTAACTTGAGTTTTGCTCTGGATAATGGATTGCAAGGTCAATTTTCATTATCAATTAGTATTCATGATATCGTTGTATGAGGGCCAAAAGGGGGTGGCGTACCCGTAAGCAAGGATACTTACGCGAAAACCGCGGAAAAAAGAAAATCTCATTTCAACGGTATAATCTAACAATTATAATAATGATAAATGCAGTGTTTATTCAGCTTTCCACGAGATGGTTTGTTATAAGAAGGGCGCGTCGAATCCATTGCAACTGTTAGAGATATGCACCCATCTACAAGGATGTTACGGCACATTCTCCTAGACTCCGGTTGGCATTGCACTCCATCTTCCAGCAGCAATCTATACATAGGGAAGAACGACATACTGAAAGATGAAGTACCGAGGTTAAGTTGATATCTCTGATATGCAGGCTCCATTATATTCCTGGAAGTTGAACCAATAATTAGTATAATAAACCAAATTTAAGAAATAATTTGCTCGCCTAGAATGTTAAAACTTATTGTAATGAACTTTGAGGCTGCAATATGTATGTAGTTATTGAAACTAATTTAGAAAGAATTATTGAACCTGTTACATAATATGACTAAAAATTATGAATGAATAAATGCTTGCATTAAGCTGAGTCCATATAACAACGCATAAATAAATATAAGTGCATACATAAGTTAACAACAATCCAATCGACTAGTATAATACAAGCCAGGCCGAAGTGTCGATCGAGCAATTGATCCAAACACTTAATTCATTATAATTTGATGAGGTAATAGGAATGTAATGATTAAACATTATATTAAATATATAACAGAAAATATGTAAAAGTAAGAGATGGACGACAGCCGACGATTAATGCGCAGTATCCAATCGAGATACCATCTCCGCCAGAATGCAATACCTGGACGGAACTTAATGAAAACATATATGTATAAGAAATAAATATTAAACAATTAAAGTTAAAGTCCAACGGAGTAACCAAAAAATTATTTCATATTGATCGAAGGGTAGCTATGAAATATAATATTATATAATGTATTGCAGAACGATAAGAAAATCACATAAAAATATAATACATTTAGTTGACTCTCCATAACTCGATATTCCCTTGATGGTCCCTTACCATCGACTTAAAGAATTATCGAGTTTCAGAATATATCAACACAAAAAGTCCTAATATCGAAGAAACAAATTTCGGTGTCTACAATACTTTTATGATACCTTCTGTATGCTCGAAGAATCATGTTATTTTTACAGATAATCAGTATATTTATTTTCATGTTTTTAAACTTTCATTACATTTACAGTTATTAACCTCCAAATAAGAATTAATCCAAGTTCCCTGATTGAGAAGGGTTTTTGAATATATATATATATATATATATATATATATATATATATACATATATATATATATATATATATATATATATATATATATATATATATATATATATATATCGATTTATGTAGAGAAATTTGCTTCTCACAAGATATCGACAAGTGGAGTTATAGAATGTCGAGTTGTGGAGAGTCACTGTAGTAATATAAAAGTACAAATATATAACATATATAATATACAACACAATATAACCAAACAAAGTATAACATATAATAATATAATATAATACAACACAAAATAGTATAATACAGATACAATAAATATACAAGGAAATATAAATCGAAATATAACAATCTGCGCGCTCTGCGTTGTTATCGACATCGTCCTTATACTGCAACGCTTAATTTATCGAGGATAATAATTTATGCTTTAAAATAAAGCATATCTTAATGTATTTAATCTGAAGCGGAAATACCGACCTTATCTGTAAAGCAAAATTTCTGTCTCTGTATGAATGAGCACACCAGGAAATGCGAATCAGCAGGCACCTAACCCAATTTGATGAAGCGCAAAAGTTTCCGTGACCCCTGTCAAAACGATACTTCACAAAATACAACATAAACCGAAAAGACTTAGTTGAAGACCAAATTATATGTTAAAACAGTTCGAAGCAGACAATTCAATTGGTTGAACTGAATCGTCTATGTATCATGTACATTTTTAATACAGCTAGCTATGTAATATGGAAAGATCTCACCCAATTCAGGAAGACAGTACGAAAACGTTGAAGAATTTCCTCTAGACGGCCTCAGTCTATAGTTTTGGTTATTCACCTATTTCACTTAGATCTACGCTGGCCCACATCATTTAGTTTTTCATCAAAACAAACTGGCAATACCGCTTTCAGGTGTTGCCGCACACAAGCGTTTTCTTATTTGTTCATGCCCTTATTCTAGCACACGCTTGATTTTGATTTCTTCTGCACATTCCTTCATTTACCCACATGCTACACAGAAAACAACCATTACATTGCCTCTTCGAAAAGTAACACACAAATTTATAAGGCTTCTTGCACACACTTATGGTAATTTACTTCATTTGTTCTCCCATACACTACCACACGACGCCTGCATTCCCCACAGTAACGATCCCTATGATTTGCTGCTTAATCTTCCTCCTGTTGTGTATATTTTCTCTCAACCGAGTCAGTAACAGCCAAGGAACAAAATAAACATCCGTTCCAATCCACTTTGTTCACCATTGTATAGAAACACTCTGATTAAACCTTAAAATCTACTCTTGAATCTCTGTCGTTCACTTTTCCAGATATTGTTTAACAAAATGTAATTTGAGAGCCACCCTAACACATTTTCCATTCACACTCTTTCAAATAGATTTCATTTCCCCCATCTTCTTTTTCTTCATTTTATTTCGACATGTTAACATTGTATGCCAAATAGAATTCACTCAAACAAACAACCTCGTTTGTTTTACATCCGCAACACCACAACACTTGACGTCTCTACTCAATCTGCTAACCCGATTCGTGAACACACACTCCAATACGAATGATCTCACATCAACCAATTTTATTCCACCAGACCCCCCCCCACCACTGGCCACTATTACTTAGTCGCCAACACTGCATTTTATTGGACTTCGTCTAAACAGTTCCATCTTGTCTCCCCAAAGCAACTCCTCACTAATTTCTCTCCAAAAGGAGAAAAATAAAAACCAAAACAAACCAAAACCGAAATTTCCAACACCGCTTTGTATTATTTCATTTCGCGCTTGCTGCAAAACATGTTGACTCTCAAATCTGTATTTCCAGGCGACCCGTCACTCTCGTTATTATTTGTTCTCTCTCTGGATCTCTTTCCCGTTCTTTCCATTCGAGCTCTCCATCCCACACACACACTCGCACACTAATAACAACGTTACATCATTCAGTTTTTTTCCATATCCGTTCGTTCTAACTTTTTCTTCTTTCAAAGTCACCTTCAATTCAAACATTCCTAGCAGCTTTTCACCAAAATACGATGCGATTTTTCACAATCAACACACCCCACTAATATCCACACCATAAACCCTCAGACTTTTGACCAATCGCTAAGACAATTTCCAACCAAAACCAGCGTCACTTCAAGCACTTCGCAACCACCGTCCGTATTTATGACGGGTAGTGTACACAAAAACTGGATAGTTACATATCAGGTGATACGAAGTTCTATAATCGGAATCACAACTACCACACACAAATCAGTAGGCACGCTGAATATTTGCTATGTGATAGTTCAAGCAGGATATGGCTTGTCAAAGCTCTGACCAAGAGACTGCAATTCTGCTTTGAAAGATTTGTTAAATACTCCGCAACCCTTGGAGATGGCTCAGTAATGTACAAATTTGTTTGTGCTGAGTTGCGCCCAACAATTTATCTGAAGATTCACCCAGCTTGTCGAAATTGGCATGGCTGGCTCAGGGACAATGAAGTCATGCGATGCTCCATGGCGGGCTAGCTCACCAGCCAATTCATTTTCAGCGGTGGATGAATGGCCAGGTACCCATACAAGGTTTACAGAGTTGACTGAATTCAGTTCCTCAATTTGAGTTGGACATGCGTTAACAAGCTTCGACCTTGAGTTGGCCGAAGCGAGAGCTTTTATAGCAGCCTGACTATCTGAACAGAAGTATATGACTTTACCCATTACGCGCTGTTGAAGTGCTGATTGCACTCCACACATAAGAGCAAATATTTCCGCCTGAAAAACGGTGCAGTTTCTACCAAGTGAGTAAAACTGATTCAGCCTTAGCTCACGAGAATATACTCCTGCACCAGCTCTACCTTCAAGAAGGGAGCCATCAGTGTAACATACTATATTGTTTGATATACTTCTTTCCAAATAGCCTGACGTTCACTCTTCCCGTGAAGGGAATTGTGTGGTAAATGTCCTGTAAGGAAAGTGACAAGCAATTGTGAGATCACTTGGAGCAAGGACAATTTGTCCCAATTCACCAAAAGTGGAAACAACGAAGTGTGTGCAGATCTCCAAGAAAGTTTGCAATCCAGAACGACTCCGACATACTTAACCCCATCAGTCACATTATTCTCAGTGCCAAAAAAACGTAAGGGTCGAATTCCATCGCGGTTTCGTATTTCCGACTCACGACTACCTGAAGAGCATTTTGCATCAGGTCTAAAGGTGCTTATGTACATGCTTATGTACGTCAAAGCTAGATAGTCATCGGCAAATCCATAAGTTGGAAAACCGTAATTATTGAGATGCCTCAATAGCGTATCTGCTACGAGATTCCACAAAAGTGGTGACAAGACTCCCCCTTGGGGGCATCCGCAAACACTCAATTTTCGAATCGCTGCTTGACGCAATGTCGAGAAGAGATGTCGGTTTTTGAGCATTTGATAAATCCACTTGGTATTTTTTGTAGGTAGCCCATGGTTTCGTGCTGCTTCCAATATGGCATCGAAAGAAACGTTATCAAAGGCACCCTCAATATCCAAGAAAACACCCAAGCAGGATTGCTTCTGATCGAATGCTTTCTCGATATCGTATACAATTTTGTGTAAAAGAGTCACACTGGAACTCCCAGATTGGTAAGCATGTTGATTCACATGAAGAGGCATGTTTTCCAAACAAACATCACGTATGTGATGATGGGACTTTTTCACAACCCCTCCTTTTCTCATATCTTTCAGTAAAATTTATATAAATTTTCTTTTCAAAACTGCCGAAGAATCGAAAATCCGTAAAAAGTTCGTGAAGTTACTGCAATTTTAATTTGCGGTCGATATGACCACAGACGACGTATTTTTTTTTCGAAAAGACAGATGGTTAAAGCAATTAAATAAGCTGATGGGAAATTTCGTTTTAGATAGCTACTTATACCATGCGCAAAGTTTCAACAATTACATTTAAAAGTCGGTCTGAAAATATCGTTTTCATTTGCATTGTAATCTGGAAATGCTCCACAGTTATTAAACGGCAAACTTAACCGCATATCTAGACGACTCGATATGATGCTGATGCTGCTGATCCTTCTCCCAGATAGAGACAGAGAAGCTTATCCTCCCGCACACCCCTTCCTCCATTCCCACCCAAATGACACCCAAGCCGCAACTTTTCCGAAATAAGCGCGCACTTCCCACTGGCAGGGCTGCTGTCGATGATAATGAGCGTTTGCGATTTAGCAATTTTCCAACAAATTAAACATTCGATTGTGTCCCGCGCGTTGTTCCCGTGACAAACTGGTATTTTGCAATCGTTCTGTGGCTTCGGGCTATGCGATTGTGTGGCTGGTTCTGCCGATGTCATCATCGACCGAAGAACTTAATCGGATGGAGAATTAGTTGATCGAGGCTGAACGGGAGCGCTCGTACAAACAGCGAAATGGGAGGTATTTGTACGATATAGACTAATAAAATAAATCGAATACAGAACTTCATTATCTTATTGGAGGACGCCGATAGACATTTGGTTCCAATGAAACAGCGATATAGGTAGAAGTCAAAGGATTTGGAATGGAATCGTTGAACAATTCCTTACTATCGAAATATATAAGAATGACTACACAGCAAAGCGTTCTTCATTAGTTTGACTTATGCAAAACGGAACTAAGTTCTGTGAAGCGTCTAACGAAGGATTAAAAATTGTATTCAGATTTTTTCCTCGAAGAACTTCTGGAGGTGCTTTAAAAACCTTCTACAAGAACCTTAAAGAGCTTCTGGAAAAATCTTGGAAAGTTTCTGGAAATGCCTCGATTAGCTTCCGGAGAAGCCTCAAAGAGCTTCTGAGGAAGACCCGAAGAGCTTCTGGAAAAGCCTCGAATAATTTCTGCATTAGCCTCGAGGAGCTTCAGTAGAACCTTCGCTGAGCTTCTGAAGAAGCCTCGAAGAGCTTCTGGAGAAGCCTGGAGGAGTTTCTAGAGAAGGCTTGAAACGCTTGGGAGAAGCCTCGGAGAACTTCTGGAGAAGTATCGAAGAGCTTCTAGGGAAGCTTCATAGAGCTTCTGAAGAAACCTCGAAAAGCTTTTAAAGAAGCCTCGAAGAGCTTATGCAGAAGCCTAGAAGAGCCCTCTGGAGAAGCCCAAGAGAGCTTCTGGAAAAGCTTCGAAGAGCTTCTGAAGAAGCCTCGAATAGCTTCCGGAGAAGCCTATAAGAGCTTCTTGAGAAACCTCGAAGTGATTCTGGAGCAGCCTCGAGAAGCCAGGAAGCTTCTGGAGAAGCCTCAAAGAGCTTCTTGAGGAACCTGGAAATGCTTCTGGAGAAACCTCGAACAGTTTCTGGACAAGCCTTGAAGTGCTTTCTTCCACAAAATCTTTGGAAAGTTTCTGAAGAAACTTTGGAATGGCTGATTTACTGTAATGCAAACAGATTCTGCCTGGAAAGCTCCTCAATCTAGGAGACGCTCTTCATTGCATGTGGCACAGTTTTTCTATTTTGAATAAATTCAGAATTCGGATATTTATTTCAAGCTTCAAAGAAACAAAATCCTAGAATGAAACTTTTTGTGTATCAATGTAAACCCTCCTCATGAAATCGATTCGGTGGCCTTTACTCCACCCACCGGATCAAAAATGTTACAGAGCCCATCCACGGTTTTCACATGCCAATATATGATTACAATCCGCCTGATGGGTTCCCGGAATTCAAATTAAATCCACATTCATCGGTGAAATTAATTCCCCCGGTAACTAAATTCCCCATCAGCTTAAATGGCACCCCGTTTGAAGCGCTTTCTTCGGAACCGTGATGTGTGCAAACGGCTCGTAGCCTGTCGGGAAATGAAAATATCGCTGTAATGACACGTGCCACATTCCAGGTAAAGCTTTCTAGTTTCGATCGAATACATGTATCGGCATTCAAGCTCACGTCAATAAAAGAAACAGGATATTTGCTTCCCACACTCAGGACAGCACCTGAGTTGAGCAATCGAGGTGAATGTGCAAATTTCCGCGAACGTTCAATCACAATTCTGGCAGCACTTTTCCTTGCTCTTTGAGATGGCATCCCGAGCAGAGTCTGATTTCAAAATCTCACCGATATGCTATCAAATTTAGTTTTCAATAATATTTTGATATAACAACATAACATATTAAACAGTTTAAAAAAAAAAAAAATGTTTGAAGATCAAAAGCTTGTTCTTAAGACAAAGTTTCGATTTTCTACTAATTAGCGAATACAGACATTTTATATATTTGTTTCATTTGGCTTGAATGCCCTCAATGTGATTTTTGAAAGTTATTTTTTATCTTGCATGGACCTCAGATATTTAACTTCATCTGACCAATTTATTGGAACCCCTCTCACCGTGACATCATTTCTTCCTGAAGGTTTCAAGAGTTTTTTAAGATGACCTCAAAAATACATTGATCTAGCACTACAGAATCACGAGATAATATTCATTTTAGGTGATGCTAAACTTTTCAAGGTGCTGCAATATTCAGTATGAGTGTTGTAATACGCGATTCCATACTTATGGTGGGTAGTGTAACTGCAGATTATTTTGCCAATGTATGTTGGAAAATCAAAGTTTTTTTTGTTAATTTTACAATCAAGCCTTCGAGCCAAATACGGTCGAATGTTTTTCCTATGTCTAGAAGAGCAAAACCAATAGAATAGCTTTCAGAATTGTCGGAACGAATCAAATTTTCTACACGTAAAAGGAAATTATATAATGATTCCATGTCGGAATTCGAAACGATCATTGGCAAAAATTGAATTTTTGTTGATGTTGACCATTAGACTGATGCAAATTTTGAAGTTTTTGCTCCCCTATGCTTAAACGATGTTAATTATGGTAAAAATGATCCTCCCAAAATTTGAAGTGATTCAGAAGAAATTTGGTTGTGCACACGCTATTTGAAGGTTATATGGTCGGCGTTAAGTCAGAGGGGACCAAGTACAAAATTTGGGAAAATTGGATTATTCTCTCATTAGATGCGAAATTACCTTACCTCCGTTTCACTTTGACCAGATTTGATGAATACTGAGAATTGCGAGAGATATGTGGCAAATTTACTTTGGATGATCAATAAAAATCGATAAAGTGTGCAGTCAGAGTGGACCAAGTGCTTATTACCATAACAGCTAAAATGATCAACGCGCTGAGGAATGCTAGGAAATGAAAAACATTTCAAGAGATTTGTCAGATTTTTCGACATCGAATGATTCTTTTACTTATCCATCAATAGAAATTTATGAATATTACTTAATTCGATGCATTTCATTTTCATTTTTGACTATTTACCATATTTGGATGGGTGGTCAGAAATTGCAACAATTTCTGTGCAGACAGAGCGGACCAAGTGTTGAAAAGCAATAAACTGATTGATTACTGCATTTTTTGAGTCAATTCCAGAGTCCGATAGAAGCTTATGGTAGTTCTGTGGTGTATGTATGGAGTGTGCTAGAACACGCTTGTTGGACTAGTATATTTTGGGCGGTACTCAAGATTTTCACTTGGTCCACTCTGACTGAACACATATTTGAATATTTCTGGTCTTCAATGCCCTGACCCTGCAAAACCTTAATTTTCAAGCTATCGTGATGCCACTGATCTTGGTATTGACCAATGGAATATAGAAGAATTTACAATACTGGTGTCGAAGGGTCTTGATAATCTGGTTTTCTTAGAGATATGTACCCAGTTTGACCATGCAAGCATTGAATGATTGTTATTTTCCTAGAAATTGTTCAGTCAGTGTGAACCAACTCACCGAACGGTGGTCTTTAGTTCAGTCAGAGTGGACCAAGTACACATATTCCATCAAAAACTCGTTCTATCAGAGGTTTTATTTATGATTTTTCATGTTTATCACTTCACATTATATTGTTTGGAAGTACTACAAAGAGGTGTAGAAATATTGAACCTAACTTCAAACGAGTTCAAAAATTACAAAGCGTTAAACTTTAAACCCATTTTTCTCAAAATTTGAAAAATGTGACTTGGTCCACTCTGACTTAACGCCGACCATATGGAAATTACTATTGGAAAGGCAACCCTTTTCTGTTCAGTCCTCTAACTGCTCGTCATAATAATCTATGGAAAAGTAAACACACGCATCTCATGTGAAAACTTCCCAGCTACAACTTTGCTGAAGATCACATTTCGATGGGACGTAAGGATAATTTGTTATTATTGATAACAAAGTCTAAATCATGCTGAGATGATCATTCAATTACATTCAGAGCAACACTGCTTTTTGCTGTAGAACATAGTAGCCTGGATTACTTTGATCTATTCTTCCCGCCAGGAGCACCACTGTCGCCTGCCGAACAGTTGGTGAGGCATGCTTTATGCAAACCAACTTTATGATGATGAATAACAATTTATCCTGACGTCCAATCAAAAAGTGGTCTTCGGCAAAGTTGTAGCTAGGAGGATTTCACATAAGAAGAATTTGTTCACTTTTCCATAAAATATTATGACGAAGAGATAGAGAGCTGAACACAAAAGATTGGCGTTTTCCATAGTAATCTCCATACAATCTTCAAATGGCGTGTGCACAGCCAAATTTCTTCCGAATCGCCTCAAACTTTGGGAGGATGCTATTTCCTATAATTAAAATCGTTTAAGCATAGGGGAGCAAACATTTAAAATTTGCATCACTCTATTGACCATCCTGTTCAAAATGACCTTTGAAAATTTTGCTATCCTTTTTTTTGGTTATCCTGTTTATTTACATACAAATGATTGATTGTTAAGTTGAACAAAATAAAATATCACAACATGAAAATTAGTTTTCAATTGATTATTATTCTGTACTCGGGACTGTCAAAATGCCGAACCACCCAAAAACCCGCAAAATGATGATTTATGGAAATGGGTTTCATTCTTACATGATTTGCTCGGGCGGCGGACAGAAGCGAAAAAGAATATCATTTAATAATGCCGCCGATGCGTCACCAACCAAATGAGAGAGAGCACTGTGGCTCAACACGATGGTGACGCGACACACAATTCAAGCGTTTGGTTTGGACAGACTTTTTATTTTTGTATTATTGCTCCCGCACTGGCTCTCATCGGTCCCTACGATTCAACGCCAAAGTGCACAGTGGAGAAATTTGCATTGAAAAAGTGACAAAAGTAATGATTTGAATCTAATACGATATTCTTGTTCAGAATACCAAAAAAAATCGATGCTCTTGCAACTTGTATATGCTCATTCAAGATATTTATAAGATTCAATTTTTTTGCAGAAAAACAGCTCAAAAAACATTCAGGGCAAACACGAATTTTTTTATTAGTTAATTCATGGCTGTGATAGATCTGCTTTATTGTACATGCTGATCTCTACTAACGATAGTTTAGAGGGGTTGTAAAAAGAAATTAAAACTATAAGAATATTTTTGAAAAAACGCTACGACTAGATGTCAAAATACAGATCAAAGATATTTGGCATTATCCAAGCATGGTTCGAGAACTTTTCAAGATGGTTATTATCATTTATCTATGACTCTTATTGTAAATCTGCTAACGAGTCAAATTTTAGTGACTTGGCCACTAATTCCGACCTGCAACAATAAGTCACTAAGAAAAATGTTCACTAAATTCATTATTTTCATGATCTGATAATAGAGCAATGATAATCGAGAACAGTCTCATAAATTAAAAAGCAAAACAGTAATATTTTACTGTTTTTTGTAGCTTTAAATATCAAACTGTCAAGAAACGATAGAATTCTTTGCGTATTTTCGGAAAAATGTGATTCGGAAATTTGTGATGATAGTTTTGGCGAAATTTCAATGTCAGCTGAATTTACGTGAAAGGGGTTTGGCAGAAAATAATTCCTGACAGACTTGCTAAGTTTCTGGAGCGAACAACGACAAATAAGCAGAAGATATCTCTGATTTACATTTCATAGAATCTCAATAAAATTGTTTCAAGAAAGGAAGTTTTAAAATGTCAACTAACAATTATTTATTGAATTTGCTAGAAATTTGTGCAATAATTAAACTTAAAAGTCCCCAAGAAAATTGCACAGATATTGAATGTATTCAGTAATTGTACTGGAAATTTCAACAAATTCATTCGTGATTGAGAATCCTGTTCCAAATAGATGGTTCTTCGAAGAGCGGTATTATAAGAATTCTAAATCAATTAAGAATAAGTGCTTATTTTAAGTCTTAGTGATTTGATTGCTTTAAAATTTAGGTACTTCCTGAATGAGTCCTGAATGATTTCCAGATATTTGCGTGCATTTCCAAATTACTTTGGCATAATGTTAACAAAATTTAGATTTTCTTGAGTTCTTCGAAAATAAAACAAACGTTTCAGAGCTACCTTGGGAAAACAATGGCTTAATTTCACATAAATTGTCACTGGGATGTCTCCCTCTTCTTCTTCTTAATTCCAGGTTCTTTAAGGATTTCCACAGTATTTTGTTGAAGACACTGCCAAAAAGTTTTCCCGAATTATAATCGTAAATTTACCCTCAAACTCCTATTGTAATTTCTCTTAAAATATGTAAATCATTTTTTCTACAATTTATGGTACATTAAAAAAGCTTCAAGTTTGCCAGTAATGACATATAATTTTGTTATACGTTCGTTCACGAATTTCTTTCTTCATAGTTAATAACACTGTTCGACAAAAAAAGTCGATATGAATGCACAGAGACCGGACACCCCGGGCTTGAAAGTATAAAAATAAACAAAAATAATGGCGTTTTCAGAATGTTCGTGTCTGCCCCAGGTCATTTTTAAAATATACTTGAACTTTTTGCATTTTTTATTTAAAAATCTAATCTAATCAATAAACCGACACAGTGTTTTATATTCAGGACAGGGGAATTCATGTGCCATATAATGTTTTCAACTTTAAATACAATATGAAGAGTTGTAATAAGATTTGCAGGGAGCCCTCCCCCCTTTTTTGTACCCTCCCCATTTTTAAAGTATCGCAAATGATGGAATATTTGATATACAGGGGGTTGTCAAAATAACTGGGACAGGCAAAAATTGGGCCAACTTTGGAATGCTGTAACTTTGACAATAATTGACCGATTTCAATTCTTTAAGAAGTAATGGACGGGCCAACTAAGGGATATCCGGTGGTCACAAAAGTGGCCACTGTAGTCAAATATCCACTTAAGGTCTACAATAGCCCTATTTAGCACGAGACATGAAAAATGAACTGTCGCACGATATGTATTGGAGTTCAATATCAATTGTCCCTAATTACAGGTTCCCTCTGGAACATCCGGTGGTCCCGGAAGTAGTCACTGTAGTCAACTATCCATTTTGAGTCTACAGTTGCCCTATTTACGACAAGACATGAAGAATGAGCCGTCGCATGATATGCTTTGGTGTCAAAATCAAAATGTCCCCTATGCAAGGTTCCCCCGGGGCACTGGGCGGCGCCATGAGTGGCCAAATCTGTACAAGACTCATTTTGAACTTATAATAGGGTATTTTATGATAAGCTAGGGAGAAAACAATATTGCGCGACATATTTTGAGTGAATAAATTGTTTGATCCCAATTCGGATCCACTACCGGCACCGATTCCGGGGAAATGGCCATATATTGGTTTTTTCTGGACCAATATTAATACTTGGCGCACCAATCGCTTCAGAATTAGATCTTCTATCTTCATGTGTAGTAAAATTTTGATTTTTTAGCCGAGACCTTTGCTAAAAACACGTCATAATTTTACTGCATAAGACATAAGATTATCACCGGTATCCGGTGGTCATAGTTCATCTCCGTGGATGCACCTCAAAACTAGATTAGTTGACCCGTCCATTACTTCTTAAAGAATTGAAATCGGTCAATTTTTGTCAAAGTTACAGCATTCCAAAGTTGACCCAATTTTTGCCTGTCCCAGTTATTTTGACAACCCCCTGTATATCAAATATTCCATCATTTGTGATACTTTCAAAATGGGGAGGGTACAAAAAAGGGGGGAGGGCTCCCTGCAAATCTTATTACAATTCTTCATATTGTATTTAAAGTTGAAAACATTATATGGCACATGAATTCCCCTGTCCTGAATATAAAACACTGTGTCGGTTTATTGATTAGATTAGATTTTTAAATAAAAAATGCAAAAAGTTCAAGTATATTTTAAAAATGACCTGGGGCAGACACGAACATTCTGAAAACGCAATTATTTTTGTTTATTTTTATACTTTCAAGCCCGGGGTGTCCGGTCTCTGTGCATTCATATCGACTTTTTTTGTCGAACTGTTTAATTTTAAACTTTTGGGAGCTCTTCTCCCATGAGTGGAAACCAAGATTTAAAGTTGTAGCTTATACTTAGCTTCTATTCGACCCGTAATTCATTTAGGAAATTTTGTTAACCCTTTCATGACGGTTGGGCGATCTCACTTTGCTGGACATATGGCAGCGTGTATGGTAGAAATGTTCGTCCTAAAAGAGATAGGTCGCTTGATGATGTTTCTATCTATTGTAATTCGGTGATATGATTTTTATACGTTACAATAAATTACTGTCAAGATAAAACCCATATAACTTAAGTAAATTTTAGTTCATGTTTTATATAATATATTGATTTGGTAATACTTATTCCTGATAATAAGGTCCACATTTTTGTTTCTGAATACTTGTTTTAAAAAAATGTCACTTTTTATACACTTTTTGGTCACTATTTTAATGTTTTTTAAGTTTATTGTCACTATTAATTTACTGTCCACCGCTACCAGTCATGTAATTGGCAACATTACTCGATTGTCAGCAAATGACCCCATTTTATGGGGTGTTACTATGAAAAACCATTAAATTCAATAGTAAACGATATCGAATGATGACCAAAGCTCAAGTTAGTGTTGCATGCCATACAGCCTACCGATACATATATTTCAAGCAGTGTTGCCAGCTACATCTGCTGGAAAATAATTAAGGAAAGTATAAACTCAAGAATTTACAAAGAAAGAATAGAATTTTAAGCATACAGTCGGAAATTGATCAAAGGAATTTGGCTGTTGTTCGAATAGTTATTAAGGAAAATCAAACTATGTATCTCATATTGAAACTGAGAAGCAGGCTCAATCCCAGTGAGGTGTAATGCCAGGAAGAAGAAGAAGGAAATATTGGAATTCACAATGGCCGAATTGTGTTGCTAATATCTGAACCAAACCTCAGATACAATATTGTATTGCAAGCAATTTTTTTTTTATTACCAACATTTCAAAATAGTTGGTAGTATCATACGAAGGTGATAAAAATTTCTCTTGGAGCGATTAAAAATAGTTAACTTTTGCTCTGATAGTTTTGTCAAACACTATGAGAATTATTCTAAATATTTCGTCAAAATTTAGCTCCGGATTCTATCAAAAGTTATGCATTAAACGCTAGGAATAAATATGAGTTAGTGAAATTTTCCCAGAATCTTATAAAAATCGTTCTAAGAATATTATACATGGAGTTGGTCAGAATCTCATCTTGTATTATTTAGAATTCTTTTCGAGGGTTTTCTTAGGAATAAGTCCTCGATTTTGCATAAGTCCTTCGCAGTATTCTGTAAAAATTGGTTTTAAGATTCCGTCAGAATCCTACCAAGATCCTTCTTGATAATTCATGATATTTTTGAGAAGTTTGTATTGCTAAGAAATCTGTAAAAAATCCTCAAAAATTGTTTGAGAACTTTTTCGTTGTTTGTCTATTATTATTGTTATTGGAGTGATGTTTGGTACTTAATCTTTGACAGCCTAGTTTTCATTTCGAAAATTAACCGTTTGCATGACTGAAAAATATGTCAAGTAAGTTCAGGAGGATTCAGAAATAATGTAGATAAGTAAAAACAAAAATGAAATTGAAGTATCTTATGGGGATTTTTTTATTTCCGTACAAAGTGCGCCGAAGGGTCTCAGATTTTCATGAAACTTTTTTCCACAGGCAGGGCTCATCAATATATGAATAAAAAAAATATGAGAAAAATTCAGGGTCGCTTATTTTCCCGGAAAACTCAGTTGGATTTTTTTTGTTTTCCTCTGACACTACATACTTTGAAAAATCATAACTCAAGAACGTAGAAACAACGTTTTTATTATGAAAATGAAAGAACATTTTCACAGGAATAAAAAAAATATTAACTGGAAAAAGTTTTCCATCGTTGAGAAAATTCGTAAAGAAAAGCCGGAAAAACTATGCTCCAACTCGTGGAAAATTTTCAAAAAAATATTTTTGAGAAGATATTTTCATAAGCTTTAATCGCTGAAATTTTTGATTTGTATTTCTTTTTTCGTTTTTTAGTTATGGCCAATTTTGTTCGTCTTTTGGTATAAACGAATGATATTTTTTTGTTGCAGGAATTGGAAGAAGGTTAGAAAAATTTTCCTGAAGAAATTTTTCAGCCTCTGAATAGTCATTTTCAGTTGCATAGATAAATTACCAATCTTTTTTTAAATTGGTCTTTCACCTTTTGCGATACAGCCCAGTCGAAAAATTGTTTGGCGTTAGTAATTTCTGCTGACTTTCTAATACTAGCATCTCTAGTCATTCGCTTAATGTTGCCACCGATACCATCACAAGGACCTTTTCCATGTGAGGTTTGAAAAAAGTGCCATTCTGCTTTAATTTTAAAATCATTTTCATGGTTGCATACATTTTTGAAATTTGACATTAAGCGAATGGCTAGAGATGCTAGTACTAGAAAGTCAACAGAAATTAATAACGCCAAACAATTTTTCGACTGGGCTGTGTCGCAAAAGGTGAAAGACCAATTTAAAAAAGATTGGGATTTTATCTATGCAACTGAAAATGACTATTCAGAGGCTGAAAAATTTCTTCAGGAAAGATTTTCTAACCTTGTTCCAATTCCTGGAACAAAAAAAATATCATTCATTCATACCAAAAGACGAACAATGCATTTTTGCTAGTGAATTCTCAGATGAAAACCAAGAAAATACAGCATGCTTTGTTCTTAATAATACAAAGAAACGAAAATCTTCTGGTGTTAACAACCAAAGACAATCTTCCCGGTTGAAAAAATAGATAGTATGAAAATAAAAATGTAAGTTATATACTGAATAATGGAATAAATAAGATTAAGAAAAAAAATAATAATAATCTTATTTGTTCCATAGAAAAGAAAGAATCCCTTTTCAGTGTAATGAAAAATTGAGGCAGAAACAGTTTTTTTCTGTTTTTCTTAGCGGTGTAATTTTTCATGAAAAAAAACATCCGTTCAGACTTATACTTCATTAAAACCAATCCCATATCTTTTTTTTCAGATGTTTTAGAAATTTTGCAATTGCTTTGATAAAAAATCTTGGTTTTTCCGATGCTTCGATTGAAATATGGGTTTTCAAAGAAAATTACCTTCTCAAAAATATATTTTTGAACGTTTTCCACTAATTGGAACATAGTTTTTCCGGCTTTTCTTTACAAATTATTTCAACGTTGGAAAATTTTGTGAAAAACTGTTTCCAGTTATTTTTTTTTTATTCCTGAGAAAATTTGCTTTCATTTTCATAAAAAACTTTGTTTCTACGATGCTTCGTTCTTGAGTTATGATTTTTCAAAGTAAGTAGTGTCAGAGGAAAACAAAAAAAATCCAACTGAGTTTTCCGGGAAAATAGGCGACCCTGAATTTTTCTCAATTTTTTTATTCATATATTAGTGAGCCCTGCCTGTGGAAAAAGTTTTATGAAAATCTGAGACCTTTCGGCCCAAACCCGTACGGAAATAAAAAAAAATCCCCAGGTGTTGTTGACTACCTCTTATACAGTATAGATAGATAGTACAATACTGTCTTCGGTGAAATTTCAGTACTCAGTACGATCTACCTTTAGCGGTAGAAGATTACCCTTTTGAGAACTCGGCCAGTTGGGGCGCTTTTTAGAACTTCCCTATATGAACCTTGAGAGGTGAAAATGTAACCTTTGGAGCTAATGGTATCTCTAGATCCTGATGATATGAAATGTTTGTGTCTTGAGAAGAGTAGTTCAATAGTTAATGACATGCGGTGGTCATTGAGCTACGGAATTCCGCCACTAGTTAGTGGTAGTTTGCATGAAATGTTTGTTTATCGGATATCTCAGGATCTTGACGACTTGGAAAGATGGCGTCTTCAGCAAAGTTGTTCATTAGCTCAAGGGCTATTATTATCTTAGTCAAGAGATTCAAGATTTTTCCACCAGGTGGCGCTAGTTTGCATGGAACTTTTATTTTGCGGATATCTCAGGGTTCTGACCACTTAAAAACTTGTAATCGGTGAAGTTATTCAGTAATCCTAGGGCTGACTAAAAGATTTGAGATTTTACCACCAGGTGGCGCTAGTGTGCATAGAAGTTTTGTTTTCAGATATCTCAGTATCCTGACTACTTCGGAAGATGGCGTCTCCGGCATGCCCTCGGCGTTTTAGCTATCAATTTACCAATTATTTACAATTTTTTCTAAGAACGGTCGTTAATCTGAATTTCAGTCGTTAAATAATCCAGTCGTATAACAAACAGTCGTAAAAAAAGTTGGAGTGTATTTAGGGTAAATCGGGATAATGCGCCCACTTCATTTTAAAGGGATTGAGGCTTCTTTAACAATTAAATATGATTACATGGCCCAGATAGCCGTAGCGGTAAACGCGCAGCTATTCAGCAAGACCATGCTGAGGGTCGTGGGTTCGAATCCCACCGGTCGAGGATCTTTTCGGGTTGGAAATTTTCTCGACTTCCCAGGGCATAAAGTATCTTCGTACCTGCCACACGATATACGCATGCAAAAATGGTCATTGGCATAGTAAGCTCTCAGTTAAAAACTGTGGAAGTGCTCATAAGAACACTAAGCTGAGAAGCAGGCTCTGTCCCAGTGGGGACGTAACGCCAGAAAGAAGAAGAACATATCTTAAATATCCGCGAACAAATTACGTTGTGCATAATAGATCTTTGAGAAGCACTAACAATCAATAGAAATACCAAAACTATCGAACCTCAGCTTCTTGGTGTAAAATTTTGGGTCCGATAAGCAAGCCTCGTTACGAAGGAAGCCCATCCTTTACTATTGCACTTATTACATAAACTTTTACCGGAAAACGACTGCTAATGGATCCTTTTAAGCTTAGCAAGTGGTGGAATTCTCCTTGGAAACATTTCTACAATGCTGGGGAAGTTTTTCTATGGAAGGGGTATATTGACTGGTTTGTTTTGAAACATCAAGATCTGGACCGTTTAGAGAAAACGGCTTGTACTCTTTTAAGAAGCTACCTGACCAGAAAAAGTTGTATGCAGAGCATGACCAATTAAGTAAATAACGCTGTAACACCAAAAAGTATAGAAGTTATGCATTTGCCACTGCGATAGAGCAGTTTTTCCTTAGGGGGGGAGGCGTATTATACCTGTTTACCCTAGCATCCGCCGAATGGATTGAACTGACTGAATCCGCTCACTGAATCGTTCCGTGGTGTGGATTACCAGTCAGTGAACGATCATCAGCACTCAAACACGAATGCCACTTGAACAGAATCGGAATGTAAACAATCATTTGGTATAGAATTCGGATGCTTTCGGCTTTCAGAATCGGTAGCGACTCAATCGGTTGCCGTTCTTTGTTTCAATTAGTAGGGGAACTGTAGATAAAATGAACAGGGGTATAAAATGAACAGGTTCGTGTTTTATGGTAATTATGCTATAAATCTATGCAAAACATAGTACCATCCTTAATCATTAGACTAAGAAACTATTTCGACAACTCTAGCGCGATCTAGAACTGTCAAAAGCTGGAAAAGTAAACAAAAACAAAGTACGCCTCTCCGTTTTCTCATATGATGTAAATTTCCACTCGTGGAATTTAAGGATTTTGTGACTAAAATCATAAAAAATCTATTGAACTGCGTAGCACATCGTATCTTTAAGGTATTTATGATAAGTGGATGGAAATTGAATATATTTGTATCTTCTAAATTCTTAGAACAAATAATTTGAATATGTTGATTCCTTGGGGGTAAAATGAACCACTTGAGATGAGGGTAATAAATACAAAGACGGACATCGACAGCCATCCAAATGGTCGCAGCTAAACGTTCCATCGATTCCGGAATGTCTTGAGATATGCATTGATCATGTACCACGTGCCAAGAATCGTGCCGCAACCCGCTCAATTCAAGTGGTGTTCATATTACCCCAATTGTATGTTCATCTTACCCTCAAGCATATGTTCATATTACCCCCGTTACATGTTCATTTTACCCACATGTTTGGAACATTGACTCTGTGGAAAGAAATTTTCAAAATTATAATAATGATGATAAAATTCTATTTCCGTCACAATATTTCAACTTGTAACATTGCATAAGAATCCTTCTTCAATTCTGAGCTATTGAAAAAAAAAATTGACAGCTTCATAAGCAAGAAAACATGAAAATCGCTTAGGGTGTTCATTTTACCCCCAGTTCCCCTACTTGCCGAAGAAGCAGAATGGGCACTGGAAACGTTCGGTATGATTAGAGAAAAGGATTTCTCGCTCCCGGCTTTGCGTGGAAGCGAGTGAGGGAAACGCAATTGCTGAGTAAGTGTTTCCCATGCTTGTCTAGTAGAAGCAGGAAGACGCTGGCTTTACGATGTGGAAGAGGACTTGGCTACCCTAAACGTCCGGTGCAACTGCAACTCATCAATACGGACTCACTAAAATAAGTATTGCAACACTCTGCTGAATATTGAATCACCCTGAAAAGTTTAGCATCACCTTAAAACAGGTAAATTCACATTGCTTTATATCGAGATCCTTACGACTTACAAAGAAGCGATCTTCAGCAAAGTTGTTCAGGGGATCAAAGATATCGGGAAAGCAAATAGTTTAGTTCGCGACTTTGCCACTAGGTGGCGCTTGTGAGTTTTTAAAATAGCGCATTTTAAACTAGTTCTAGCTTGTGATCCACAAGAGATAAAAAGTTCGAGTCTTCGGCAAAGTTATCCAGAAGGTCAAGGACATCCGGAAGGCAAACAGTTTGGTTCGAGATTTGGCCGCTAGTGTGCGCCACATAGCGGCAAAATTTCGTACCAAACTGTTTGTCTTCCGGATGTCCTTGATTCTCTGAACAACTTTGCTGAAGATCGCTTCTTTGCAAGTCGTAAGGATCTCGAAATATAGCAATGTGAATTTACCTGTTTTGAGGTGATGCTAAACTTTTCAGGGTGATTCAATATTCAGCAGAGTGTTGCAATACTTATTTTAGTGAGTCCGTATTTATGACGGGTAGTTTATATCATCGAAGATCGACGAACATGGAGCTCTTTAGTATCATCAAGGTACCATGTACATGCATGCAAAAATGGTCAATTGGCAAAGAAAGCTCCCG
The DNA here is from genome assembly GCF_002204515.2 of Aedes aegypti. Taxonomy (NCBI): domain Eukaryota; kingdom Metazoa; phylum Arthropoda; class Insecta; order Diptera; family Culicidae; genus Aedes; species Aedes aegypti. The sequence goes on from NC_035107.1 coordinate 274,107,596, forward strand.
GGTAATAACTGTAGAAGTGCTCATAAGAACACTTAGTTATGTAGTGGGCTCTATCGTAGTTGATACGTAAAGCTAGAAAGAAGAATAAGAAGACAGAGGTTCTTGGGGAAATGAAATAAGTGCCATTTTGGGTCTATTTTTCCCCACTGTGGCAACGGTTAGCGATGATCTTCGCCCAACGGTTCTGTCATCAGATAGTTTCGCTCCGGTTCTGGGAAATATTAATTAGCGCTTCGGAAACAAAGATGTCGTAATTCGAGACTGCGTCGAAACATCCAACATATGGTCGACGAGATTGGCTGCGACTCTCGGATTTTCTCTCGTAGGACAACACTCGGTTTCAAGATGGAGCCATTAAATTAAAATCGCCGAGGAAAAAGATGTCTCATTCGATGACGGCTTCCCTCTTTGTGGCGGAAGGCCTTCTTCTTGAGTGGAAAATGTTGCTACAAAATTCTTCCGAAGACCCGACGACCATCGTCACAAAGTGAGAAAGGTTAATCAATTTTTGAATTTATAATTTATTTTCCGACAACCGAAACGAATCCGGTCGTTTAACGATGCTCCGATTTCTCGGTCGGTGGTCCTCTTCCGAATCGAAGACTTGGGGGGTGTCAACATCTGCGAACAATGTCATCACAGCAGCAAAGTCAGCGGCAGTTTGCATGGGCGTAGCCAGGATTTCCATTAGTGGCTTATTTTTCTACTTGGCACTACGTCCTCAATGGGACAGAGCCTGGTTCTCAGCTTAGTGTTCAATGAACACTTCCACAGTTATTAACTAAGAGCTTTTTTTTTACCAATGTTGCCATTTCGCATTCATATATCGTGTGGCATTCGCATTCGCATTCGTATTAGCATGGCTTTGCTTCGTAACCGCGGACTCTGACAACTCGGATAAGGAATAATAATTAATGCAGACAAGAATGAATTATCGAGAAAATCTGAAAAAAAAACAAACAAAATGTTTACCTTTATTACAAATTAGTTTATTTTCTTTGGGCAAAGGGAGGGGGTACAACCCCCCTTATCAGCAGGTCCGCCCACGGTAGTTTGAACGAGTGTCGATGTCAAGTTGACCTGCGGGTCGTTTGAAGCGAACACCACGGTGCTCCCCTGACCGTTATTATCAGAAAAAAATCTCCATCAAATCTGTGCTCACCAGTCGTTTTCTATAGCTAAGCTGCATGTCTGCGCAAAATTTAAAAAAAATCGTAACGCCCGTTTTGAAGTTACGCCCTTTTGATTATATAAGACCACTTATTCAAACGAAATTTGAGATATTTAAACGAGTTTTCATTTGCCGTGATTATCAGATGTAATATACCATCGAAATTTGAATCAAAGTAGGTTTATTTAGTTATTTTGAACCTCTTGGTGGAGTTTTGAATGAGAAGATAGACGAAATTTGGAGTAAAGTCCTTTTGGAAGCGTAACCATTGAAAAAACCTATTTCCAATAGACTAATTAGGCATTCTTTTAAGCAGGCAATCCGTTAAGCATGTTCAAATGTTTTCAATGTCACATTGCACTTACATGTCGCCAAAGTCTTTCACAATTGATTATTTTTTCAAAGGCTCAAGCGCTGTTTGGCATTACGGAGCCATTTTTGTGTCATTATTGTTTTTCATAAAATATTGTTATGACTCAACTTGCTACCTTGGGCCTTCCTTAGCCGAGTGGTTAGAGCCCGCGGCTACAAAGCAAAGCCATGTTGAAGGTATCTGGGTTCGATTCTCGGTCAGTCCAGGATCTTTTTGCAATGGAAATTTCCTCGACTTCCTCGAGCATAGAGTATGATCGTACCCGCCACACGATATACGAATGCGAAAATGGCAACTTTGTCAAAGAAAGCTCTCAGTTAATAACTGTGGCAGTGCTCATTGAACACTAAGCTGAGAAGCAGACTCTGTCCTAGTACGGACGCAATGCCAAGAAGAAGCTACCTCCTTGGCTATTCCGACTTATTTTGTACTGCCCCAGAACATAAACTTCAATTGCTGAGTAGTGTACTATTGGCCAAACTATAGAACTCTAGACCACTGTCAATACTTTTGTGATATTTAGTAGCATACATTACTACATTTAGATTTTTCACAAATCTACAATTTCTCCTTCAAGTTTCTTGGTCTTTTTTATTACACTAACTCGTAAGAATTCTGGATAAATACAATAGTGAAAGAATTGTATAAAGCAATCAATCCATTCTCATGCTAACTCGTGAAAAAAAGCCTCAGTATTTAAAAAGTGCTTGACAAAAGTAAGAAACATGCGTTTTTATTTGGTTTCATTGAATTCAAAATCATATTACTTTCAAAGCTTTATGTTACATGTCTACCTTGAAAATCAAAAATCTCTTGAGAAGATTCTATACCTTAACCTCGATTTTCATTAACCCGAGTGTCATCACCCTGAACGAAGTATTACGTACGAAGTATTAATCACGAATATATAATTACCGTGCATAACATTGTCCCGTGGTAATAGAATTCGAAGAAATGCCATTTTAGAAACTGGAACATGCGGAGATGGTCTTAAGGTATTCGGGGTAATGTAATTCAAAGTTAAAGGGTATAATTTTAAGAAGATATATAAAAAATGGTAAAAACAGAGTTGCTCATGGATTTTAGGTAAATTCCAGTTTTTGTTAGTGGAAAATCGAAAATTATTCTGTGGCCCTGTTGGTAACCTGCTGGTCTACCTACCAGAATATGGTTTCAATCCTACACAAACTGAAGATTTCCATGTAAACTTTTGTTTGTTTTTCGATCGCAGACTGTGCTTGTGAAGTAAAGACTCACAAGCTGCTATGACTCATTACAAATGAAAAATAATCTTTGGTAGCTTCACAAAGCTTTCCAAACTGGCAGAGACAAACATTTAAAATTAAGCTCTGTCAATGCTACAATTTTGAACTCCATTAAACAAATTCATAACAGATGTTTTAAGCTTTGTATTGTTTTTTTTTTCATTTTGTATCGCTGCATTCTACGTTGTTAATTTAATTTTATTCCATACACTGCTACCCAAAACCGAAAGCATATCTCGTATCTTCGCTTCGATATACAACATTGGTACTTGTTGCATGTAAAATAATCTGAATCGTGAGTACAAGGGTTCACCAAACTAGCCAGAATATTGTGCTACAAGAACTAATTTGGTTACATGATGAAATTAGCTCCGTAATGCCTTAACACACTTGAGCCTATGGAAAATCAGTTGGTTGTGGAATGCTTTGGCGACATATAAGCGCATATATGTGCCATTGAAAACATTTGAATATGCTCAAAGGTATAAGAATGCCAAACTAATCTATTGAAAATAAGTATTTTCAATGGTTACGCCTCCAAAAGGGCGTAGCCCCAATTTTTTTTTATCTCCTCATTCAAAACTCCTCCCAGAAGTTACAAATAACTATATAAACCAACTTTGATTCAAATTTTCATATTATATTTATTCTGATAAGCACGGCCAATGAAAACTCGTTTAAATATCTCATATTTCCATTGAATTAGTGCACTTACACATTCAAAAGGGCGTAACTTCAAAACGGGCCCTACGATTTTTTTAAATTTTTTCCCAGACATGCTACTTAGCTATAGAAAACGACTGGTGAGCAAAGATTTGATGGAGATTTTTTTTCTGATAATAACGGTCAGGGGAGCACCGTGAACACGGAACAGAACGATGAATTAGTTATTCATGGGAACGAGATCGTTTTAATTAATGATTCACATGGAAGCAATCATCATTGTAATCCAGTGGGTCCAACCTTCAATAGCGTTTCGCAAGTGGGAGGGGGTCAAGCTCACCGAGCCGAGCACAGTTTTCTCACACAACACAAACAAATTGACAACCGCCCCTATCGTCGCCCTTATCGACTCGACACACGAACCCTTGAAACAACATCAACTCATCATTGATTCAGAGATTTTCCACACCCTCTCACCCATACCTGTACTGGTCGTCGTCGTTATCGTCGTCATGATCGTCGTTGTGTAAACTTGGCGACAGGATCCGATGACAGATGTGCGCTAAAATTGTGCTTTCTCTTGTTCTACTTCTTCACTTTACAGGAAAGTTCACGCCCACCACCGCCACAGTAGACACCAGTACGTAATTATAGAGAACATTTCGTGTGGCAATCGTTCTCCGGTTGTTCTTGTTATACGATAATGTGTGAAGCATGTGTTGCATGAATTGGTGTCATTATAATTTGGCTTTGATTGATGGTAGAGTTTGTGTATGCTCTTAAGTTGGTGCCCTGTATTTAGGTTATTTTGAATTAAATGGTTTATTATATTCGTGTCAAAAGAAAGGCTGAATCATGACAATGAACATATGATCTCAATTTAGGCCTTTTGTTTCAGTTAACTGTTCATGCTTAAATTCAAATGTACAAGAATATCTTTAGTATTCGATTTACCAGAAATTTTAAAATTTACTATTATTAATTTGTGAAATAAAATACTATCTATTTCTTGTTTTCTACCCTATGATTCATCTAAACATTATTTGTCTCTATAAAGTATCGATGCTTGCACGTTTTGAACAATAGTTTATCTATCTATATAAATAAAAATGGAATGGTGTTTGTATGTCACGAAATGGCTTGAGAATGGGCTATCGGATTTTGAAAATTCTTCCATAATTATGTTCCTGAAGTGTTCAGACGTGTTTGTGTACATAAAAAGCAAAGGATATTTAACGGGAAAATTGAAAAAAACAGGAATGAACGGAACTTCCATTTTGCACGGGATTTTCTATGACGTTTTTCAACAGCCTACTTGATGGCAAGACGAAGTTTGCCGGGACCACTAGTTTATAATAAAGATTTGAAATTTGATGTTTGCACTTTTGCCTTTTAGATTCCGAATATTGCAATCATTTGTAATTTATTGGACCTTACTCTGGTTGTCTATGATTTCAATTTATATTGAAAACATGACTTTTTACAAGATTTTTATTTTCGATGAAATTTTCCTAAATAAGATCAAAAGTTTTTATAAATCACTTATCTTTTCCAAAATAATATATTTTCATGATAATATAAAAGATATACCCACAATTATTCTACAATAAACATTGAAGCAGACTTAGTAGTTTTTAAATTACTCAAATTCCAGTTCTCGTACGACACTACCTAACATTGTATCGATGTTTTTCCATCAGGCTAAAATTTATAAAAAATTCTCATCTATTTTAATCAAAACATCCTGCAATGTTTCAGATATTTACAGATATATAAAAATAACAAAAATACTAACTATTGCAAAAGGTGAGCTTCCCTTGCGTAAAAATCAAAAATATTGACCAAAATATATTTTCATTAGAACACCAATTCCTGAAAATATCAGCACGATCGTAGAACAACGAAACTACTTAAAGCTAAAAAAAAAATGTATATTCAAATACTTGCTACAAAAACGATGAGTAGTTCTGGAATATTCAGTTAAGAGAAAGACAGTGATTTGAATGCGGACCAGTTTTTCATTTCAAACACAAACATAATGCTTCCAATCTCAATTTAGGGTTGCTGAATCCAATGTCGTTTTCATAAATATCATAGCACGTTTAGATTTCGATTTATTAGTTGTTTAAATGCATTCTTGAACTTTTTAGGTAACTTGCATGCAAGTTTATAAGCTTGTGTTGGTACCTATTTGCTTAATTTATCGCAATATTTGATCTTAATGTTAAAGAATACTTATTAACAAAGTTAATAATACGTTCGATGTTCAAAAGATAGTTGTTATTGCTTGAGAAAAGTATTGTATTTTGCTACGTATAATAAAACGAACAATTTTGTACGGAACATGCAGTGAAATCGAAGTATATCCTACAAGAAAGTTTAAGTGTTATTTTATACGATTTATGTATTGTATAACTGAAAAGTATGATAAGTCAACATTAAAACTTCATGTGAACAATAATAAAACCAATATTTTTTACAACAATGGCTTGAGCTTGAGCTTGATTGGCCGCCCATAGTTGCTACTCCAGTATCGCCAGATCAGCTGCACTTACACAAGGAACCAATCGAATGACTGCTTGGGACTAACAGACACCACCAACCCCGTCTTCAATATTTTTTACAACAGTGGCGATATGAAACTCAAAATTCTGACATGTGGTGATATTTCTGTGACCGGCATCGAATCCAGCAATCACAAAATTGAAATAGACACATTATTTGACCCTCGAGAAACGTAGAAGTTACGCAACCCTTTTTTTTTGCTGTAGAACATCTAGCTGAATTTTAAAAACACTTGTTCAAAAATTCTTCAGAAGTTTGCGAAAGCTTGCAGATTTTTCTACTGATGTTTGCAGAAATTTCTCCAGAAGCTATCAGAAGCTTCTACAGAAGCTTGCAGGAACTTCTGCAAAAGCTTGCAGAAGCTTCTCCTGAAGCTTGTACAAGCTTCTCTAGAAACATTTCGAAGCTTCTCCGGAAGCAGAAGATTCTTTAGTAGCCTGCAGAAACTTCTTCGGAAACCACTTCAATAGCTTCCAGAAGCTTGCAAAAGCTTCTCTAGAAACTTACAGAAGCTTCTTCAGGAGCTTCCTCAGCAGCATACAAAAGCTTTCCGAAGTTTCTCCGGAAGCTTGCAGGAGCTTCTCCAGAAATTTGCAGAAGGTGCTAAAGAAGCTTTCAGAAGTTTCTCTAGGAGCTTGCCCAAAAGCTTTCAAAAACTTTCTCAGAAGCATTTCCAAGAGCTATCAGGAGCTTAACAAGAAGCTTGCAAAAGCTTTATAAAGCTTTTGCTAAAGCTTGCATAAGCTTCTACAGGAGCTTGCAGGAGCTTCCCCTGAAGCTTGCAAAGGTTTTCAGAAGCTTGCAGAAGTTTCTCCGGAAGCTTGCAGAAGCTTCTCCAGTAGCCTGCAGAAACTCCTACAGAAGCTTGCAGAAGCTTCTGCCGAAGCTTTCAGAAGCTTCTCTTGAAGCTTGCAGAAGCTTCTCCTGAAGCTTGCAGAAGCTTCTCCTGAAGCTTGCAGAAGCTTCTCCTGAAGCTTGCAGAAGCTTCTCCTGAAGCTTAAAGAAGCTTCTCCTGAAGCTTGCAGAAGCTTCTCCTGAAGCTTGCAGAAGCTTCTCCTGAAGCTTGCAGAAGCTTCTCCTGAAGCTTGCAGAAGCTTCTCCTGAAGCTTGCAGAAGCTTCTCCTGAAGCTTGCAGAAGCTTCTCCTGAAGCTTGCAGAAGCTTCTCCTGAAGCTTGCAGAAGCTTCTCCTGAAGCTTGCAGAAGCTTCTCCTGAAGCTTGCAGAAGCTTCTCCTGAAGCTTGCAGAAGCTTCTCCTGAAGCTTGCAGAAGCTTCTCCTGAAGCTTGCAGAAGCTTCTCCTGAAGCTTGCAGAAGCTTCTCCTGAAGCTTGCAGAAGCTTCTCCTGAAGCTTGCAGAAGCTTCTCCTGAAGCTTGCAGAAGCTTCTCCTGAAGCTTGCAGAAGCTTCTCCTGAAGCTTGCAGAAGCTTCTCCTGAAGCTTGCAGAAGCTTCTCCTGAAGCTTGCAGAAGCTTCTCCTGAAGCTTGCAGAAGCTTCTCCTGAAGCTTGCAGAAGCTTCTCCTGAAGCTTGCAGAAGCTTCTCCTGAAGCTTGCAGAAGCTTCTCCTGAAGCTTGCAGAAGCTTCTCCTGAAGCTTGCAGAAGCTTCTCCTGAAGCTTGCAGAAGCTTCTCCTGAAGCTTGCAGAAGCTTCTCCTGAAGCTTGCAGAAGCTTCTCCTGAAGCTTGCAGAAGCTTCTCCTGAAGCTTGCAGAAGCTTCTCCTGAAGCTTGCAGAAGCTTCTCCTGAAGCTTGCAGAAGCTTCTCCTGAAGCTTGCAGAAGCTTCTCCTGAAGCTTGCAGAAGCTTCTCCTGAAGCTTGCAGAAGCTTCTCCTGAAGCTTGCAGAAGCTTCTCCTGAAGCTTTGCAGAAGCTTCACTGAAGCTTTTGCAGAAGCTTATCTTGAAGCTTTGCAGAAGCTTCTCCTGAAGCTTGCAGAAGCTTCTCCTGAAGCTTGCAGAAGCTTCTCCTGAAGCTTGCAGAAGCTTCTCCTGAAGCTTGCAGAAGCTTCTCCTGAAGCTTGCAGAAGCTTCTCCTGAAGCTTGCAGAAGCTTCTCCTGAAGCTTGCAGAAGCTTCTCCTGAAGCTTGCAGAAGCTTCTCCTGAAGCTTGCAGAAGCTTCTCCTGAAGCTTGCAGAAGCTTCTCCTGAAGCTTGCAGAAGCTTCTCCTGAAGCTTGCAGAAGCTTCTCCTGAAGCTTGCAGAAGCTTCTCCTGAAGCTTGCAGAAGCTTCTCCTGAAGCTTGCAGAAGCTTCTCCTGAAGCTTGCAGAAGCTTCTCCTGAAGCTTGCAGAAGCTTCTCCTGAAGCTTGCAGAAGCTTCTCCTGAAGCTTGCAGAAGCTTCTCCTGAAGCTTGCAGAAGCTTCTCCTGAAGCTTGCAGAAGCTTCTCCTGAAGCTTGCAGAAGCTTCTCCTGAAGCTCGCAGAAGCTTCTCCTGAAGCTTGCAGAAGCCTCTTTGCAGATGCCTCTTCAGAAGCTGGCAGAAACTTCTTCAGAAGCTAACAGATGCTTGCAGAATTTTCTCCTGATGCTTGCAGAATTTTCTCCTGATGCTTGCAGAAATTCCTCCAGAAGCTAGCAGAATCTTCTACAGCAGCTTGCAGAAGCTTCTCCTGAAGCTTGCAGAAGCTTCTCCTGAAGCTTGCAGAAGCTTCTCCTGAAGCTCGCAGAAGCTTCTCCTGAAGCTTGCAGAGGCTTCTCCTGAAGCTTGCAGAAGCTTCTCCTGAAGCTTGCAGAAGCTTCTCCTGAAGCTCGCAGAAGCTTCTCCTGAAGCTTGCAGAGGCTTCTCCTGAAGCTTGCAGAAGCTTTTCCTGAAGCTTGCAGAAGCTTTTCCTGAAGCTTGCAGAAGCTTCTCTTGAAGCTTCCACAGAAGCTTATCTTGAAGTTTGCGGAAGCATCTCCAGAAGCTTGCAGAAGCTTCTCCTGAAGCAGCAGAAGCTTCTTCAGGAGCTTTCAGAAGCTTTTCTAGGAGCATGCAAGATCTTTTCCAGGAGCTAGCAAAAGCTTTTTTGGAGGCTGGCAGAAGCTTCTCCTGGAGCTTCCCGAAGCTTTTCCAGGAGCTCGCTGAAGCTTTTCCTGAGGCTGGCGGAAGCTTCCCAAGGAGCTTGCAGCAGCTTCCCAAGAAGCTTGCAGATGCTTTCCAAGAAGCTTGCAGAAGCTTCTTTTGAAGCTTTTTGAAACAGCTCATGAAGCTTGCTGCAGCTTCTCTTGAAGCTTGCTGAAGCATCTTTTGAATCTGGCAGAAGATTTTCTCGAAGGTTGCAGAAGATTTTCTTGAAGCTTGCAGAAGCTTCTATTGAAGCTAGCTGAAGCTTATCTTGCTAAATCTTCTCTTGAAGTTTTCAGAAGCTTCTCCTGAAGTTTGCAGAAGCTTCCCAGAGGCTTGCAAAAGCTTCTCCTGAAGCATGCAGAAGCTTCTCCATAAGCTTGCAGCAGCTTTTTTTGAAGCCTGCTGAAGCATCTTATAAAGTTGCAGAAGCTTCTCCAGAAGCTTGCTGCACCTTCTCTTGAAGCTTGTGGAAGCATCTATAGAAGATTGTGGAAGCTTCTCTAGAAGCTTGCAAAAGATTGTACTGAAACTTGCAGAAGCTGTTCCAGGAGCTGGCAGAAGCTTCTCCAGAGGCTTGCAGAAGCTTCTTCAGAAGCTTTCACAAGATTTTACAGAAGCTTGCAGAAGCATTTCCAGAAGCTTGCAGAAGCTTCTCCATAAACTTGCAGGAGCATTTCCAGAAGTTTTGAGAAGCATCTCTAGAAGCTTGCAGAAACTTTGCCAGAATCTTAAAGAAGCTTGCAGAAGCTTTTCCTGAAACTTGCAGGAGCATCCCCAAAAGCTTGCTGAAGCTTTTCCAAAAGTTCGAAGTAGCTTCTCCAGTAGCTTAGCTTAGCTTAGCTTAGCTTAGCTTAGCTTAGCTTAGACTGACTACACATATCAATGGTTGCTATTCCGTGATTGACCGAAGTCAGTGAAAATGCACAAAGAATCAACTAGAAGTTCGGCTGGGATTGGCCATAATCTTCTTCAGTGTGCATAATTCAGTGCCTCTATTTATACAGGGTCAATAACGGCGCCGGCCACGTCCTTGCAGTCAGGTGGGATTGAGGGAAGGAATGTTAGTGTGTAACCTTTGCTATTTGGAGACCGTGTTTGCCTCTGCATCTCCACAAAGGTTACTGGGAGGGATGTTTGTTAATGGAGAGGATCGTTGGGTCATAGGATTCACTTTGATAAGCGATTAGACCATGATAAACAATGATTTGTGAGATATATACATGCTTATACGTAAATATAATATTTTCAATTGATATGAACAATTTCTATGCCGACACTTGAGGTGACGAACCATTCAAAGTTTGTTGAACAAATACCTAAATGTAACATTCCTACAGCTGTCAGGACGAAAGCATGTGTTATTATATTTTACTCATTTGAAAAGAAACAAAAAACTCGATTGGTTGGGACATCATAGAACACTCTTATTATTATGCCGACACTTACAGTGGCGAACCATCCAAAGTTTGTTGAATAAAGTGAACCTTTCGCAAGTCTACACTTGTAGTGTCGAACCATTCAAAGTTTTTTTTAATTACAAAAATAAAGGAACATAAGAGGTGTTCTGAAAAAAAAAATGTTAAACATAAATAAATCATGAATCAGAGTTTGTGTCGACACTCACAGTGACGAACCATCCATAGTTTGTTGAAAAATCATATTTACATCCCACCATTGTAACGATTGAATGTGCAGTCATACATATTTTATAGATTAGAAATAGTAGCATGAAACGAGCTCACCAATTGATCCGTTATCCTTGACTGAGCAGCCACAATCCACTTTCGGCTTCACTCGTTTGCTCGGCTATAAAAAAGCACTCAGGAAAAAAAATAAGCGCGCGACCCAAAAAGAATAAAAAAAAAAAACTGTTCGGGCTTTCTTGACGCACTGCCCAGGAGCAAGCGTCAAGGTCGAAGGATCAAACAGAACTCTCGAAGTAGCTTCTCTAGTAGCTTGCAGAAACTTCTTCAGAAGCTTGCAAAATCTTCTCGAAAATCTAGCAAAAGCTTCTCCAGAAGTTTGCAGTAACTTTTCCAGAAGCTTGCTGTGCATAAGCTATTAGAAGCATCTACAGAAGCTTGCAAAAGCATATCCAAAAGATTGAAAAAGCTTCTTCAGAAGCTTCTCTAGATACTTGCAGAATCATATTCAGCTGCTTGAAGAAGTTAATCGAGAAGCTCGTAAATGCTGTTTCAGAACCTTGCTGAAGCATCTCCAGAAATTTTTATTTTTCTCCTGGAGCTTTCTACAGCTTCTTCAGTAATTAGCGTAAGTTTTTCCCAAAGCTTGCAAAAGCTCATACAAGAGCTACATGTAGCTTTCGAGAGGTTATTCAGAACCGTATCATAGATTCTCAGAAGAATCCGAGGAATCTTCCAATGCTTTTCTAAAAGCTTTCCAAAACTTCATCTGCAGCTTGACAGAACTGCTCACCAAACTTTCAAAAGCCACTCCATAGGGCAGGTTCCTTGTTCAGAAACTTACTAAAGCCTTGGAAGCTTTTCAGAGATTTTCAAAGGCCTTCCCAAAACTTTACTAGGAGTTTTTCAGATTTGTTCATGGAGCTTTCCAGAGCTTTTCCAAGGCTTTGCAGAGCATCCCCAGAATCAGTACGTAGTCTTTCCGGATGCTGGCAGCTTCTAAGAATGTTGCCAAATACTACTCCAGTTGCTTTCCAGCGATTCTCTAGAAGTTTAAAAAAGTTACTCTAAAAGCTATCGAAAGCATAAACTGCTATGAGCTGCTTCAAAAGCTTCTCAAAGCTTTCTCAGAAGTTTTACAGAGCTTATCCAGTAGCTTTTAAAAGCTTCCTCAGTGCTGTCCTGAACTACTTTAGACGCTGCCAATAGCTTCTTCAGAGCAACCCAGTGTACCTCCTGAATCTATTCAGAGTCACTCCAGTTAGGAAGTTTCTTTAAAAGCTCTTAAAAACTTCTCCAGAAGCTTATAAAAGTTTCTTCAGGAGCATCGTAAAGCATGGCAGGAAGCTTCCTTGATTTCTCCCACAGTTTTTGTTAGAAATGAGACTTTTTCAAGATTCTCCTTATGCTTCTTAAGAAAAACAATTGGAATCCTGCCAAAAGTATATTTTTACTGAAAATGCGTTAGATTTACCCTTCAGAATTGTCATAGGAATCTCAATGAATTTATCATAGGAATAGCAAAATAAACAATAAATCCTTTGATAATATTTCTCATTCCTGAAATATTGGTCCTGGCCATTGATATCAACTGGCATTAAATAACCGTTCGATAGCACTTGTTATCCATCACGTGGTTGAATACGTACCAACTCATGAGATAAATTTCCACAATTACTGTCAGGCTTCAAAAGCTCGAAAACTCACACAAACGTTTTATATTTCACATTTTCCGCTCAATAATGTCCCAATCGATTGTTTTCCCCTCAGCTGCAACTGTCAAACCGTTTTTTTTTTCAATTCAATTGCCAACAATTTGCAACACCACACCATTAAATGGCAATCGATTAAAACTTTTTCATTAATGCCACGCTCGATCTCGCAACCCCCATGAGTCACAATTCCTGGGAGCTGTGATTGCCGTTCGGTGTTCAACAAAAAGCATTAAAAACCTTCCAACAAAGCCCCAGTCAGTGGCAGGGAAAAGTTGTTTTTCACATTCCGGCGTTACGTTGTTTTAAAGCCTCGTCACGTCCCACTTGCTTCCTACCCCGCGAAAATTTACGTTCTAAAAAATTTCCATGATAATTCTCCGCCCGGTTAAAGCCGCGCGCGCCGACAAAACAACAATCATAACTCAATTCCGGCGAAAGTTTGGCAAAATTTCGGTGTTTTCTTGCTCTTGTCGAATTAACGCCCGGAAACTTTCCCAAATATACATTCGGTGCCGCCCGAGTTCAGACCGTAACCACCGCCGCAAAATCACAAATGAAGGGTGAAATTTGTTCTTGTTGGTTTTTCGAAATCAGGTGTGATGGCTTTTCGGGGGGAAAAGTCAAGCAGTTAATGGGGAGCTCGAAATCACAGTTGGAAACGGAGGTCGCTGTAATCGCTTTCGCACCTAACTTTTCCAATTTTCTCACCTTTTGCCGGAATGAGGTGTGGGTTGGCCTTTCTGGTGGTTTAACTGTCTGCGAAATTTACTAAACAAATATTCGTGGCGATCCAAAGCTCAGTCAAGGGCGTGGCCAGATGATTTCAAACATGAGATGGGACGTTGCGAATGAGCTTGCGAGGAATCTAATAAAAATCAGTTATGCAACTCAATAGGTAGTTAAAATCAAATAAACAAAACAGGTAATTTTCTGATAAATCTCTTTATAAAAGGATCCAAAACTTCCCATGAACTTCTGTGGGTTCGATACCTCTGAGAACTCTTCTAATAACACTGTTAGAAATTCCTTCAGAAAAACTTTAGTTTAATTACAATTTTTACAGAATTGCTTAGATTTTTGAAGGATACCTACAGGAACCATCTCACGAGTTTTTTTTACCAGCAGTTTCAGTAACAGCATTTTCATAAATTGTCCTCAGTAAAGATTCTCAGAAAATTCTGTAGGGTATTATGGATAATTAGACTCTTCAAGAATTTCCTTTGAATATTTTTCCATTGTTCTCTAATTTAACCAGATTTTTTTTGGGCATTTCACAAAAAAAATCTCTTAGTAATGACTGCCGGAATTTTCTTTTTTCATCAAACAATTCCTTGATATTGCACTGCAGCTTTTTCCAAGTTCCTAGAAATTCTCTTGCAAGAACTGTTGAGGACTCCTCATGGAAATCATGAGCTCATTTATGGAATTTGGTTAATCAAATTTCGTTTGCTGCAAACAGTTATCCCTAAAAATTTAAATCCAGCTGGAAAATAAACCGATTAAATTGTTTTTTTGAAGTGAATCGTAGTTTGTAAAAAGGCATATTTAAATTTAGACAATTTCCCCAGCGGAAAAAATCTGTATCACTCGTAAATCGTTCCGTTTTACATTGATTGAATTCCAATCGGAAAGGTCTCGAAAATTTCACTTTTATTACAACCAGTTCAGTGGCTGAGCCAGTTTCTCATTCAAGGAAGGGAGAAATTTTTTCATCCAAAAAAGTAAACGGAATACGACACAGCTAACGGATTTTCCGACAATTTTCCGGCATCCGAGGCAATCTTCTGTTTTATGGCCCACCGCCACCAGTAGGGACAGTCTGGGTTGAAAAGATATGCGTTGGAAGGCGTGCTGGATTCTGTGAGTTTTAGACCAAATAGGTTTGCTACTTCCAAGAGTTTGGAAGTACGTCATCAGTAAACGGTGGTGTCGTGTGGGAGCCATAAAATTGTGCGGCGTTGATAGTGCCGGTTTGGTTTACATTTGAAAGAATGACGCAGAGAACGTCGTTGTCATGATTCGTCATAAACTGGAGTCTACACTTGCGTCATTGCAAAGAGGTATGATATTTTTGAGAATTAATATAATTTAAATACTCAAACCAATTGAAATAAATATATGTGTACTGTTCAAAATTAATATACCTCATATTGGGTGAAGCAGAAAAAACTTACAAAATAGCTTGTAATGAAAAAAGTTGAAATGCTTTGAAAAACTTAGCTGAAAAAAATGACTTCGTTAAGTTTAAGATGTTGAACACAAACAAATAGGTGAGCTCGTTTTATATTTACTTCTGAGCAAACCAATGATAAATTTTCAATCATTTCAAATAAGGTCAAATCCATATGCGAATAACATCAGATGACTCAAGCTAAACATCATAGTTCAGCTTAAAAGCTGCTCGCAAAACTTTCACCTGACCTTCAAACCCAGCAGACATTAAATTAAAATTTAAACAGAAAGGGCATTCCTGAAATTCTCGAAATGCTTTCTGAAGCATTTTTGAAAGTCTCCGCTATTTTTTAGAAGCACTCAACAACTCTTAAACAGCCTCCCAGAGTTTCTCCACAAGCATTCCGTTAGCACAGAAACGAAGCCCTGGGTAGTTTTTGGATAAGCTTTGAGAAACTTCTGGAGAAATTTTTGGAAGCTTTTGAAGTTATTTTCGGAAGCTTATGGAAAAGCTTTGGGAAGCTTCTAGAGATGCTTTGGGAAGCTTGTAGGGAAGTTTTGCAAAGCTCCTGGGGAAGTTTTGCAAAGCTTCTGGAGAAGCTTTGGGAAGCTTTTGGAAGCTTCTGGAGATGCTTTGGGGAGCTTCAGGACAAGCTATGGGAAGCTTCTGCAAAAACTTTGGGAAGCTACTGGAGAAGCATTGGGAAGCTTCAAGAGAAGCTTTGGGAAGCTTCCGGAGAAGCTTTGGGAAATTTTGCAAAGATTCTGGAGAAGTTTTGCAAAGCTTCTGGAGAAGCTTTGGGAAGCTTTAGGAAGCTTCTGGAGAAGCTTTGGGAATTTTCTTGAGAAGCTTTGGGAGAAATTTTTGGAGATGCTTTGAGAAGCCCCTGGAGAAGCTTCTGGAGAAGCTTTGGGAAGCTCCTGGAGAAGCTTTGCAAAGCTTCTGGATAAGCTTTGGGAAGCTTCTGGAGAAGCTTTGGTAAGCTTCTGGATAAGCTTCTGGAGAAGCTTTGGGAAGCTTTTAAAGAAGCTTTGGGAAGCTTCAAGAGAAGCTTTGGGAAGCTTCTGGAGAAGCTTCTGGAGAAGCTTTGGGAAGCTTTTAAAGAAGCTCTGGGAAGCTTCAAGAGAAGCTTTGGGAAGCTTCTGGAGAAGCTTTGGGAAGCTTCTGGAGAAGCTTTGGGAAGCTTCTGGAGAAGCTTTTAAAAGCCTCATGGTGAAGCTTTGGGAAGCTTCTGGAGATGCTTTGGGAAGCTACAGTACAAGCTTTGGGAAGCTTCTGCAAAACTTTGGGAAGCTACTGGAGAAGCTTTGGGAAGCTTCTGGAGAAGCTTCTGGAGAAGCTTTGGGAAGCTTTTAAAGAAGCTTTGGGAAGCTTCAAGAGAAGCTTTGGGAAGCTTCTGGAGATGCTTTGGGAAGCTACAGGACAAGCTTTGGGAAGCTTCTGCAAAACTTTGGGTAGCTACTGCAGAAGCTTTGGGTAGCTTCTGGAGAAGCTTCTGGAGAAGTTTTGGGAAGCTTTTGGAGAAGCTTTGGGAAGCTTCAAGAGAAGCTTTGGGAAGCTTCAAGAGAAGCTTTGGGAAGCTTCAAGAGAAGCTTTGGGAAGTTTTGCAAAACTTCTAGAGAAGCTTTGGGAAGCTTTAGGAAGCTTCTGGAGAAGCTTTGGAAATTTTCTTGAGAAGCTTTGGGAGAAATTTTTGGAGATACTTTGAGAAGCCCCTGGAGAAGCTTCTATGGAAGCTTTGGGAAGCTCCTGGTGAAGCTTTGCGAAGCTTCTGGATAAGCTTTGGGAAGCTTCTGGAGAAGCTTTGGGAAGCTTCTGGATAAGCTTTGTGAAGCTTTTGGAGAAGCTTTGGGAAGCTTCTAAAGAAGCTTTGCAAAACTTTTGCAGAAACTTTGGGAAACGTTTGGAGAAGCATTAGGAAACTTCTGGAGATGCTTTGGGAAGCTTCAGGACAAGCTTTGGGAAGCTTCTGCGAAAACTTTGGGAAGCTACTGGAGAGGCTTTGGGAAGCTTCTGGAGAAGCTTTGGGAAGCTTCAAGAGAAGCTTAGGGAAGCTTCAAGAGAAGCTTTGGGAAGCTTAAAGAGAAGCTTTGGGAAGCTTCAAGAGAAGCTTTGGGAAGTTTTGCAAAACTTCTAGAGAAGCTTTGGGAAGCTTTAGGAAGCTTTTGGAGAAGCTTTGGGAATTTTCTTGAGAAGCTTTGGGAGGAATTTTTGGAGATACTTTGAGAAGCCCCTGGAGAAGCTTCTATGGAAGCTTTGGGAAGCTCCTGGAGAAGCTTTGCGAAGCTTCTGGATAAGCTTTGGGAAGCTTCTGGAGAAGCTTTGGGAAGCTTCTGGATAAGCTTTGTGAAGCTTTTGGAGAAGCTTTGGGAAGCTTCTAGAGAAGCTTTGCAAAACTTTTGCAGAAACTTTGGGAAACGGTTGGAGAAGCTTTAGGAAACTTCTGGAGATGCTTTGGGAAGCTTCAGGACAAGCTTTGGGAAGCTTCTGCGAAAACTTTGGGAAGCTACTGGAGAGGCTTTGGGAAGCTTCTGGAGAAGCTTCTGGAGAAGCTTTGGGAAGCTTCCGGAGAAGCTTTGGGAAGCTTCTGGAGAAGCTTCTGGAGAAGCTTTGGGAAGCTTCTTGAGAAGCTTTGGGAAGCTTCTTGAGAAGCTTTGGGAAGCTTCTGGAGAAGCTTTTGGAAGCTTCTGGAGACGCTTTGGGAAGCTTCCTGAGAAGCTTTGGGAAGCTTCTGGAGAAGCTTTGGGAAGCTTCTGGAGAAGCTTTGGGAAGCTTTTGGAGAAGCTTAGGGAAGCTTCAAGAGAAGCTTTGGGAAGCTTCAAGAGAAGCTTTGGGAAGCTTCAAGAGAAGCTTTGGGAAGCTTCAAGAGAAGCTTTGGGAAGCTTCTGGAGAAGCTTTAAGAAGCTTCTGGAGAAGCTTTGGGAAGTTTTGGAAAGCTTCTGGAGAAGCTTTGGGAAGCTTTAGGAAGCTTCTGGAGAAGCTTTGGGAGAAAATTTTAGAGATGCTTTGAGAAGCCCCTAGAGAAGCTTCTAGGGAAGCTTTGGGATGCTCCTGGAGAAGCTTTGCGAAGCTTTGAGAAGCTTCTGGATAAGCTTTGGGAAGCTTTTGGAGAAGCTTTGGGAAGCTTCTAGAGAAGCTTTGCAAAACTTTTGCAGAAACTTTGGGAAACGTTTGGAGAAGCTTTGGGAAACGTTTGGAGAAGCTTTGAGAAGCTTCTGGAGAAGCTTTGGGAAGTTTTGCAAAGCTTCTGGAGAAGCTTTGGGAAGCTTTAGGAAGCTTCTGGAGAAGCTTTGGAAATTTTTTTGAGAAGCTTTGGGAGAAATTTCTGGAGATGCTTTGAGAAGCCCCTGGAGAAGCTTCTAGGGAAGCTCCTGGAGAAGCTTTGCGAAGCTTTAGGAAGCTTTTGGAGAAGCTTTGGGAAGCTTCTGGATAAGCTTTGAGAAGCTTTTGGAGAAGCTTTGGGAAGCTTCTAGAGAAGCTTTGCAAAACTTTTGCAGAAACGTTTGGAGAAGCTCTGGGAAACGTTTGGAGAAGCTTTGGGAAACTTCTGGAGATGCTTTGGGAAGCTTCAGGACAAGCTTTGGGAATCTTCTGCAAAAACTTTTGGAAAAGTTTTGGGAAGCTTCTGAAGAAGCTTCTGGAGAAGCTTTGAGAAGCTTCTGGAGAAGCTTTGAGAAGCTTCTGGAGAAGCTTTTGGAAGCTTCTGGAGACGCTTTGGGAAGCTTCAGGACAAGCTTTGGGAAGCTTCTTGAGAAGCTTTGGGAAACTTCTGGAGAAGCTTTTGCAAGCTTCTGGAGATGCTTTGGGAAGCTTCTGAAACTTTTGAAAAAGCTTTGGGAAGCTTCTGAAGAAGCTTCTGGAGAAGCTTTGGGAAGCTTCTGGAGAAGCTTATGGAAGCTTCTTGAGACGCTTTGGGAAGCTTCAGGACAAGCTTTGGGAAGCTTCTTGAGAAGCTTTGGGAAGCTTCTGGAGAAGCTTTTGGAAGCTTCTGGAGACGCTTTGGGAAGCTTCTGAAGAAGCTTTCGGAAGCTATAAGAAGCTTTGGGAAGCTTCTGGAGAAGGTTTGGGAAGCTTCTGGAGAAGTTGTAGGGAGCTTCTGGAGAAGCTTTGGGAAGTTTTTGGAGAATCTTTGGGAAGCTTCTGAAGAAGCTATGGGAGAGGCTTGGAAGAAGCTTCAGAAGACTTCTGGAGAAGCTTTAGAAAGCTTCTGGAGAAACTTCAGAAAGCTTCTGGAGAAGCTTTAGGAAGCCTCTGGAGAAATTGTAGGGAGCTTCTGGAGAAGCTTTGGGAAGTGTCTGGAGAAGCTTTGGTGATCTTCTGGAGAAGCTTTGGGAAGCTTCTGAAGAAGCTTTCGGAAGCTATAAGAAGCTTTGGGAAGCTTCTGGAGAAGGTTTGGGAAGCTTCTGGAGAAGTTGTAGGGAGCTTCTGGAGAAGCTTTGGGAAGTTTCTGGAGAATCTTTGGGAAGCTTCTGGAGTAGCTTTGGGAAGCTTCTGGAGATGCTTTTGGATGCTTCTGGAGAAGTTGTAGAGAGCTTCCGGAGAAGCTTTGGAATGCTTTTGGAGAAGCTTTGGGAAGCTTCTGGAGAAGCTTTGCAAAACTTTTGCAGAAACTTTGGGAAGCGTTTGGAGAAGCTTTGGGAAACTTCTGGAGATGCTTTGGGAAGCTTCTGGACAAGCTTTGGGAGGCTTCTGCAAAAACTTAGGGAAGCTACTGGAGAAGCTTTGGGAAACTTCTGGAGAAGCTTTGGGAAGCTTTTGGAGAAGCTTTGGGAAGCTTCTTGAGAAGCTTTGGGAAGCTTCTGGAGAAGCTTTGGGAAGCTTCTGGAAAAGCTATGGGAAGCTTCTGGAGAAGCTTAGGGAAGCTTCTGGAGAAGCTTTGGGAAGCTTCTGGAGAAGCTTTGGGAAGCTTCTGGAGAAGCTTTGGGAAGCTTCTGGAGAAGCTTTGGGAAGCTTCTGGAGAAGCTTTGGGAAGCTTCAGGACAAGCTTTGGGAAGCTTCTTGAGAAGCTTTGGGAAGCTTCTGGAGAAGCTTTGAGAAGCTTCTGGAGACGCTTTGGGAAGCTTCTGGAGAAGCTTTGGGAAGCTTTGGGAAGCTTCTGGAGAAGTTGTAGGGAGCTTCTGGAGAAGCTTTGGGAAGTTTCTGGAGAATCTTTGGGAACATTCTGAAGAAGCTATGGGAGAGGCATGGAAGAAGCTTCAGAAGACTTCTGGAGAAGCTTTAGAAAGCTTCAGGAGAAACTTCAGAAAGCTTCTGGAGAAGCTTAAGGAAGCTTCTGGAGAAATTGTAGGAAGCTTATGGAGAAGCTTTGGGAAGTGTCTGGAGAAGCTTTGGTGATCTTGTGGAGAAGCTTTGAGAAGCTTCTGGAGAAGCTTTGGGAAGTTTCTGGAGAATCTTTAGGAAGCTTCTGGAGTAGCTTTGGGAAGCTTCTGGAGATGCTTTTGGATGCTTCTGGAGATGCTTTTGGATGCTTCTGGAGAAGCTTTGGAATGCTTTTGGAGAAGCTTTGGGGAGCTTCTAAAGAAGCTTTGGGAAGCTTCTGGAGAAGCTTTAGAAAGTTTCTGGGGAAGTTGTAGTGAGTTTCTGGAGAAGCTTTGGGAAGTTTCTGGAAATGCTTTGGGAAGCTTCTGGAATAGCTTTAAGAAGCTTCTGAAGAAGATTTTGGATGCTTCTGGTGAAGCTTTTGGATGCTTCTGAAGAAGCTTTGGAATGCTTTTGGAAAAGCTTTGAGAAACTTCTAAAGATGCTTTGGGAAGCTTCTAAAGAAGCTGTGACAAGCTTCTGGAGAAACTATGGGAAACATCTGAAGAAACTTTGGAAAGCTTTTGGAGAAGCTATGGGAAGCTTCTGGAGTAGCTTTTGGATGTTTCTGGAAAAGCTTTTGGATGCTTCTGGAGAAGCTTTCGGATGTTTCTGTAGAAGCTTTTGGATGCTTCTGGAGAAGCTTTGGAAAGCTTCTGGAGAAGCTTTGGAAAGCTTCTGGAGAAGCTCTGGGAAGGTTCTAAAAAAGCTTTGGGAAGCTCCTAAGGAAGCTTTGGGAAGTTTCTAAAGAAGCTTTGGGAAGCTTCTGGAGAAGCTATGGGAAGCTTCTGAAGAAGCTATGGGAACTTCTGAAGAAGCTGTGGAAAGCTTCTGAAGAAGCTGTGGAAAGCTTCTGGAGTAGCTTTGGGAAGCTTCTGGAGAAGCTATGGGAACTTCTGAAGAAGCTTTGGAAAGCTTCTGGAGTAGCTGGAAGCTTATAAAGAAGCTTTGGGAAGCTTCTGGAGAAACTATAGGAAGCATCTGAAGAAGCTTTGAAAAGCTTCTGGAGTAGCTTTGGGAAGCTTCTGGAGAAGCTTTGGGAAGCTTCTGGAGAAGCTTTGGAATGCTTCTGGAGAAGCTTGGAAAGCTTTTGGAGAAGCTTTGGGAAGCTTCTCGAGACGCTTTGGGAAGCTTCTCGAGACGCTTTGGGAAGCTTCTGGAGTCACTTTGGGAAGCTTCTGGAGAAGCATTGATAAGCTTCGGGAAGCTCCAGGGAAGCTAGTCATAGCTTAAAGTTGTTTTCTCCAATTTTTCTTCCCTTTTAACTTAAAAAAATAATCTCTGTTTACCTATAATTTCATGAATATTTAATCGATTCTTACTCATTTTTCATGCTTTTGAAGCTTTTTTAGTAGTTTTTAGATTGTGGGTACAACAAAAAATTTAAAAAAAAGTTTGACTTAGTTATTTAACAAAAACTTCCCAAAACCATTATTTTTCAATTTTTCAAAATTTTGTCAGTTGAACGGCAATACTTGAGCTGAAACTAGTTTTTCTCATTCGTCAAACCTTTTAAAAGATCTTAAAAGCAATTTTTAATAAATTTAATAACAACAATATTTTCGAAATTTTAAAAAATTGCCGGCGAAGAAAAATCTATAAGTTTAATAAATTTGAATCCTGCATAAATAACCAAGTCAAATTTTGTTTAAATTAAAATTGTTGTATACACAGTTTGCAAACGAGTAAATTAGCTTCAAAACCATGAAAAAAAATCCGGAATCAGATTAGTTATTATGAAGTTATGGTCAAACAAAAATGTGTTTTTAGTTAAAAAGAAGAAAAAATAGAGAAAACTACTTTTAACCAAGACTTGTTTTGTTTTTGAAATTTGGTTTTCTGTTAACTTTTCATAAATATAATTTGAAAGAGAATGATGCCAAGAGTTTCAAAATTGGTTGGAGAACAACAAAGTTATGAAGATTTCACTGAACATCATATTTCATAACATGAAATTCACCCGCTTGCGCAACCTCTAAATCTTGATATTTTTCGCCCAAAATTTGAGGTTTGCCTTTTCAGGTGATTTGAATCCAGAAGAGCACACGGATTTGTAGTTTTGAGAGCTTTCGAAAAATAAGTCGCACCTTACTTTGGAAGCTTCTGTATAAGCTTTGGGGAGTTTCTTAAGTTTTCAAATTCTTAGCAAGTACCTTCACCTGAGCTAACGTTACTGATTTCATTGTAGTTAAATGTTAATATAACAATATATTTTGATTACTAGTTCTATATATTCTAGTTAGATTTTTCAGTGACCAATCATACAAGTTTTCAGTTCAAATTTTGGTTCTTGAAAATGTGAGCTTTGACTTCAATTTAACTTCTCATCAATAGTTACAGTAAATCTGTACGGAATCTAATGTTCGATATTATAGTCTGATGTGAACATAATTTCTCCCGAACGAATGTTCTCCACAAAGCTGAAGCCGTAAAAGATGATTTCAAACATGTTCCAGGGTACATGTCTTGAAAACCTGATAGTCTTGTTTTTATACATCGAAAAATTATCCAGATTTCGAAAAACCATCGATTTAAAATAATTGCACATCCGTCAAAAAATGTCGGTGATTGAAGCAGGCTTAATTTTGATTGCAGAACTTGAACTTGTAAGATGAAGCTGAAAATAGTCAGCGAAATTGAACAGACCTTGACTAGCATTTCCAATCCACATAATTGACAAATAATTCTATATTTTCTCCAAAATCTAGGTAAAATGGATTCCAGTAGTCAATGAAAGTGATTACTTTTGGAACATTGGACAAAACAGTGGGCACTTTTTAGTGGGGATGTTACTCCATGAAAAGAAAGAAAAAACATCTGATTGAAAACACAATAAATTTCAGACCGTATGTGAATGTTTCGTTATCTTACTTTTCTCACCATCGCTTATTGTGCACAGCATCGATGTGGTGAAGTTTGTTTTGCATGATATCCTTGAATATCCCATTAAAAGAACTCGATATTGTTAACGAAAAGATTATTAATTACTCACCCTTTCATCCCTTTCCTACAGTTCCCGCCCGAACGGTATGGGCCGCCGAGGGCCACCTGGCCGAGCTGCCCTGTGACATCACCGCCCAGGCTCAGGACGCCGTCAAAGTGGTCCTGTGGTTCAAGGACTCCATTGGAGTTCCCCTCTACTCGGTGGACTCCCGATCCGGCGTCTCGGTGCAGGAGGGCGTCCAGTGGGCCACCGGCGACGACCTGGGCAAAAAGCTGAAAATGGTCATCACCGAAAATCTCAAGGAAGCCCGCCTCCAGATCAGCAACATCAACCAATCCGATTGTGGCGTCTATCGGTGTCGGGTGGATTTCTTCAACTCGCCGACCCGCAACTATCGGTTCAATCTGACGCTTGTTGGTAAGTGTTCGGTTTCGGGTTTTACGTTCGGAAAGTTCATTGAGACGATTACCTTTATTTTTTTTTTCCGTTTCAAACAGTGCCACCAGAAGAGCCGCGGATATTCGACGCTCAAGGAAAGGAGATCGCCACGGTAGCCGGACCCTTTCGGGAAGGGCACGAGCTGTTTCTGTCCTGTCAAGTATCGGGAGGTGTGTTTTGTAGTTCCATAAATTCGATCCCATAACACTAGACGACAAAATCCAAACTGCTTTTTCAATTCTCACATTTGCACTAACTTTACAAGAGCTACATATAACAAATAATAAATAAGTCCGTAAACCAGTGTTGCCCAGTGTAATACCAGCAAATACAGATTTATGATCCCCAAAACTTCCCGAAGCAAATGGAAAACTATGATTTTCGGGAGATAATATCCACTTGCTCTCCGAAATCTAACAGAATTCGTGTGCCTGCAGAAGGACAACAATCCTCACATCGCCTCCCCAGCCGGGCTTCTGGGTGAACAAACAATTCAAACGAATTTTACGAGCAGACGATGATGGAGCAGGTTCCAATCCCTTTGTCGGGTCCCATAAAATGTTCTTCTTGCTTCAGTCAGCGGGAAAGTTGGGTTGTTCGGATCGGAAAATAAACTGCTTGCAGCAGTTAAATTCTTTTGCAGTTGAGGCCCCGATCAGGAATTTATAACAAAATTAAGAAAACAATTACATCAATCGTTGATACATGTATCAACGGTTGTTTCGTTCAGATATGCTTAAAAAACGTGTTCTGGAAACATTTCATCATAATGACATAATGATAACGAAACCCGACCCACCTACAGTTTGCCGCTTTTAACCCGATGTCAACCTGACATGGGTTTGACATCTGGTACAATTTAACCCGACTCGAACATGACGTCTAGTATTGTCAGACATGACGCAGATCCGAGTTCATCTCGCGTCTTAATTAGTATATTTTTTACCTAGGGGAACTTACGTATTGTCGGCAGCCTAAGCAGCTGAACTTTTAAGAGGGAAATTTTACGCAACAATATAACACAACTATCAGCAGGAGACACCTGAAGTACACTTGAGCACTCTTCATCTATTAGTTATTATACACAAAACACTATTTTATTCTCTTAATCTTCTATTTTTCCTCACCAAAGTCACGAGGCACTTGGCAATTTCTATTGTCGGCAATAAAAATGTTCACTTCGGCAATCCAAAACTGCGCAAAAACTAGTTAATGTATTGATAACATTTCGTATTTGTTGACAAATCCTGAAATTGAACGTCACTCATTATTTTCGACTCGTTGAAAGGGCCAATGCAGAAAAATACAGACTGCACTGAGAACAAAATTGCAGTTATAAATAAAATAGCAGAGAGTCAAATTGAATACACAACGCCACTAAATTTATGCAGACTAAGGCGCCGTCCACAAATTACGTAACGCTCAAACACATTTATTTTTTTCATGCAAAGACCGTTGCGGAGGGGGGAATGGTCGAAAATTGTACATTTTAACGTTATGTCTTAAATAGACGCTGCCTAATGTCGTTTTCATTTAAATAAAAAATAAATATATATATAATCGAATATTTTTTGTATTCAATCTCACAATGGCAGCATTTCGGCTTAAAAATTGCCATGTCATGGTTATTCGTGATCAAACGTCAACATCCCACCGCAAAATCGCTAGTGTTTGGAGGTGATTTTAACCTCCAAATTGCCAAATAACCTCAAAATCATCACCTCCAAGTTAGTTCTAATAACCTCCGTTATAATGGTGGCGCGTCGATCGTTGCAAGTTTAACAGTCAATAAACTTGCAACAAATGCGAATCCAACCTAGAAGTTGCAGCGTGACGTCATGGTTAATTGATTCATAATATTGTACTCTGCAATAAAAATCCACGGAACATGATTATCGGATAACTTGAATGTCAGAGTTGCGTTTGAATGGGTTACATGCAGGTCCTCACACTACTGTTTATTAGGGTGCGGCTTATACTTCAAAAGCTCTCAAAACCAAAAACTCTTGTACTTTTATGAATTTGAATCATATTCGAAGAGAAACCTCAAAGTTTGAGCTAAAAATATTAAGATTTAGAGGGGGCACAAGTGTCTTGGAGGTAAATTTTCAAGTTATAAAAATGGCCTTCAATGAAGTCACCATAACTTCGGTAATTGCAAACCAATTTTGAAACTATCAGCACCATTATCTTAGACATTAAATTTATGAAAACTTTGTAGAATATCAAATTTGTGTAAAATCAAAACTAGTTTCAATAAAAAGTAGTTTACTTCGAATGTTTCTTCATTTTACAAAAAAAAATATCTTTGTTTGATCATAACTTCATGAATACTCAACCGATTCCAAATCTTTTTGCATGGTTTAGAAGCTTACTTAATTATTTCAAACTTGTCATACACCACATTTCACTAAAAAAAGTTTTTTGACCAAGTTATTCATCAAAAACTGCACAAAAACATAATTTTTTACCGTCGTTTTATTTTTTTAATTTTGTCAGTTAAACAATATTTTTAAAGCTGAAACTGGTTTTCCTCATTTGTAAAACCCTTGAAAAGGATTTTAAATTATTTTCAAACAATAATATATTTGCTCATGTTAAATAATAAATGCACTATTCAACTCGTAATTAAAACAAAATGCTTTATAAACAGAAGTTTTATAGGAAAAATGTAATTTTTGGCGAAGAAATTTAAATAATCCAAAGAAATTCGATTTTTTCTTTAAAAAATCATGTTTTTGGCTAGTTTTTGATACAAAACTAAGCCAAAACCATTTTTTAGAAAAATGTGTTGTATGAACAATACGGGAACAACTATTTTTTGCTTCAAGAACATGTACATACAAATATTTGAAATCGGTTGAATATTTATAAAGTTATGGTCAATCAATATGAATTTTTCAGTTAAATGAAGAAAATTTTGAAGAAAACTACTTTTAATAAAGACTTTTTGATTTAAGACAAATTTGATATTCTACAAAGTTTTCATAAATTTAATATTGAAAATAAGGATGCTAAAAGTTACAAAATTGGTTAGAAATAACCGAAGTTATGGTGACTTCACTGAAGGCCATTTTTTATAACTTGAAAATGCACCTTAAGACGCTTGCGCCACCCTTAATCCTTATATTTATTGTTTAAACTTTGAGGTTTCTCTTCCAATATGATTTGAATTCATAAAAGCACACGAATTTTTGGTTTATAGAACTTTTGATAATAGGCCGCACCCTAGTGTCTATGCGCAAAAAATCGCTAAAAGGTAACGCAAAATTAAAAATCCTACAGGCTTTTTTACTTTTTTTACGATCATATTATTCTCAGTGTATGAGAAAATCAGAAAAGGCCCTTTGCAAATAAATCCACTTATGATTTGACACATATACATCATCCTCTGATTGCCTGTAGAACAACAGGAGTGTTGCCAAAATAGTTAACTACAATAGAATACGTATATTTTATATATATATGTTTCTCAGTATATTGAAGTTTATGCGCTACAATCTTCAGATAAGGAAAGTACTGAAAGGCTCAATTATTACCAATGCATGCTTTGTTGCCTAATTCCAATGAATTAATTAGTTGTGTTCGATTTTTTCAATTAATTTGAATTGAGAATAAAAAATACACCGCGATTGAATATGGTTTTCTGGCAACCTATTCCCGTAATAAAAAGTGATTGCCGAGGAAAGCAAAGTGCATTAATTTTAATTTGTGATTTGAAGCATAAAAATTAAGTATTTTCGAGTGATTTATACACAAATCAAAAGTTTAATAGTGCATGAGTGATCGGTGCGTAGCTTTTGTGACAAATAAGTATTGGAGCGGAGAATTGGACCTTTCAAAGTGGTGAGTTTTTCTTAAGCTGTTCTTGTGTTGTTTTATTCGGCAGCTCACGAATGACGCTAATTTCGTAAGCATTTATTTCATTCAATGATAAAACCCATGTTATATAATATTTTTGTGAAAGATGAGGTTTACATGGAAGATTATAGTTCAAGGTACATTGAAGTTAACTCTTGTTCCGTAGATAAATTTAAACAAGGACGATAAGTTAGTGCTGCCGAAAATACCCTCAGGGTGCCGAAGCCATCATTTACCCTATATTTAGTGTTGTATAAAACAGAATGTGTTTCAATTTTGAAATTATTGCTACAATTTCTGTTATAGTTTTGTTACAGTCAGTGTTTATTTTGTTGAAAAAACAATTAATTTAACAACTAATAACCTTATCACTCTAAAAAAAATAACATCAGTCGTTATAATTATGTTTTCTTTTTCTGATCGGGTTGGTCCAACAGCAGTGATGACGATGTTGACGGCGACGGAACAGAAGAGACTATACAATATATGTGTATCGGGGCGTAATTCAGAGAGAGAGAAAGGCGAGAAGTTTTCCAAAATCGAAACCGGGCGAAAGGGGTTGCGCTTTTATTTGCTGATTTGGAATTCACTCCTTGCTTGTTTGGCAATCATGGGAAACTGCTCGAGGTGACACTTTTCTTTACTGGGGTGCCTTGCTTGATTTTATGGGCTAAGCAGCGAGATTTTATCGCGGGGCTTTTCAAATCAGTATCGGCCGAAGCTTGTCAAGGCGGGTCGAGGAAACTCAATTTAGGTATAAGGGTAAAATATACGGATTTGAAATCAAGATAAAACTTAGCGCATCTTTAAATTAAATGCAGATAATGAGATAGAAAGCTCCTACGGTAATTGGCTCAACCTTCCATAAGCTCCATACAATTTGATATAACAGTTCCATGTCAAATCGGTCAGTCACAGAATTCTTCGATTTGCAGTATAGTTTGCACATGTTTTTGGTACGGTACAAGAAGTGTTTTCCATAGAAAAAAAGGATCATTTAGGCTCGAAAATAACTTTTGAAAATGGCCTATGAATTTTTGCTACTTAGTTGAAAAATTCTATCTCCGAAACGGTTGATTTTAGAGAAAAATGTTCTATGAAGAATTTGTAGTAAACCGCTTGGGCTATAAGAAAAAAATACACACTGAAAAAACATTTAATGTTTTCATGACATATTCAAAAATATAACTTAAATTCTAAATTACACAAAAACCCCATTTCCAATTTTTTTTTGATAATCTTGATAGTAAACAGAAGTTTGGGACAAAGTTTCATGATGGAGACATTTTTATAAAAAAAAGTTTTTCTAAGATCAATTATTTCAATATTTTTTTTGTCAAAATAAATACGTTTTTATGATACAATAAGAATCTTGAAATGATTCTAAACCATAATGATTATATGGATAACTTCTCTAGAAATGTTTATGAATTATATCAATTTTAATGAAAACAAATATTATTTGAGTACTGAATTAGGTGATTTTCATTAGTTATTCGCGATTTTCCATCAAAAATAATACGTTTTTGGAAGTAAAGACCACATATATTTTCACTCTTTTATTTTCCTTGATAGAGAATCACGAAAAACTAATAGAAATGACCTATTTTATTACTTAATTTATGATATTTTGTATAAAACTTTAAACAATTCCTAAATGGCTACTTCTAGAGAAGTGATCAAGATAATCATTATGGTTTAGAATAATTTCAAGATTCTTATTGTATCATCAGAACGTATACATTAAAAAAACAAAACATATTTTTTCAGTGTATATTATTTTCTTATAGTCCAAACGGTCCACTACAACTTCTTCATAGAACATTTTTCTTTAAAGTCAACAATTTCGGAGTTAGATTTTTTCAAATAAGTCGCATGTAAAATTTTATAAGCCATTTTCAAAAGTTATACTCGAGTCAAAATTATCAATTTTTCCACTGAAAACTCTTATTCTACCATACCAAAAACATGTGCAAAATTTAATCCAAATCGAAGATTATCGAGCACGATTTTTATTATTTTCGACTCACTCTGGAACTTAGACGATAAGTTAGTGCTGCCGAAAATACCCTCAGGGTGCCGAAGCCATCATTTACCCTATATTTAGTGTTGTATAAAACAGAATGTGTTTCAATTTTGAAATTATTGCTACAATTTCTGTTATAGTTTTGTTACAGTCAGTGTTTATTTTGTTGAAAAAACAATTAATTTAACAACTAATAACCTTGTAACGTTTTGATGTATTTTTAAAATAAATTTGAAAAATATTATTAAAACAAAAAATGAATTGCCTAACTTTGCTTTGCGCATATGTAAATAAGATTTAAAGCTATTTTTATATTATAATCGATAATTTCAATCAAAAGAACCTTTTAACATTTAAAGAACCATTCACCATAAAGCCTTTGTTTGCTATAAAATTTTAAGCTTTACTGAGATAAAAGCTCTAGTAGTGAGTAGGATTAAATGTAGATGGCCCGCGAAAATTGTATTAGGTAAATCTCGTCTAAACAACTTATACTAGTATGCGTGAAAAGTAAAAAAGCATGAGATAACATTTTTAGGGCTGTTAAAAGATTTACAATCGTCCATCTTTCACTTTCATCTAAACTCGGCTCTGAAGCAGAAGTTAGTTCCCGTGTTCTAGTGATTTTTTCTTTTCCAATTAAGGTGTGTAGATTAGTTAGTTAGTTGATTTAACTACTTTTTGTCAAAGAAACTTTATAACGGAATAGTGGTAAAGTGAAATGGCATTTATTAATCTTATTTTATTAGTTACGTTGTTACGATCCAGATTTATCCACGAGGAGCGAAAACTCTGCTTCGTGCGTGTTCGCCCCACTTATAAAAAGGTAATCTACAATTTGAATTCATTTATATTTAATTTAAAACTAATGAAAGATTTGTGTCGGTCCTCAGCGTCCGATAGACGCTTTTTCGTGGGAGCTAGAAGCTCTGATTCAGAAATCCCCCATTGTTCTGCACGCTGTGCACCGTTGGTCCGTGCCGGTCCGCCATTACGGTAGTTAAACGGGAGTAGAGGTTTTTCCGACCTGCTGAGATTCCGAAAGGAGGAGACAGTAGAGTTTCGGACCACGAGCCGACGCCCTATCCCGCAACTTTAGTTCGACCCTCGACGCACGTAGACCCGGCCTAGCTACGCTACTGCTGAGCCAACCCGAGCACCCCTCATCTGGTGACTCCGCCGGCCGTCGAACATCGCATGCATCCGGCGTATCCCTCGGCGACAAGTAACGTAACGCCTCGAGCTCCAGTAGCATAAACCCTGCGCAGGTATGTCGACATACATGGCCATATTACACACCACAACACACACTGTACATATCACCCACCCGCATGAATCTTTCCGTAAATAGAAAATGAATACATAGATGAATTCAAGTTAAGTTTACGTTTACGTTTCTTTATTCACGTACGAGCCCTGTGGTATTTTGTAGTCCGCCCAGGCGTTTAGATACATCTCACGTTGCCACTATTGATGCGGTTTCATTCACTCGCTGCTTCGGTGCGTTCACCTCAGCCTTTATTCACTTTGTTTCGCTGGCTATCTACAAAATTCTCCGCTAGAAACCGTTCGATCATAACCCTGTAAATTGCGCTCATGCTTCAGAAAGCTTAGTCGGGCAATTCAATAAACACGACCAGTGGTCTCTCAATAGCGAGAGTGGCGCAAAAGCCACTGCGTTTGCTGCGATTTATTAGAAGATACGACGGACGGTTACATTGGCGCCCAACGCAAAATTTAAAGTCCATTTGCTACTGAATTTAAGTTTATCTGCAATCATTGAATTTTGAATTGAATTATTAAATTATCTTACACTTTTATATACCTATTACCCTTTTTTATGATCAGCATTATTATCATTATTATTATTTATTATTATTTTTTTCGTCTTATATTATTTTTTTTTCTTTTTCTCGAACATTGCATTGCATTTTTTTTTACACGTTGTTCATTGCATTTTAAGTTAAGGGTTAGGTTAGATATAAAACAAAATACAGTTGAATTGGATGGTTTATAGGTGATTAATGAATTAAAATATAAGTTTTTTTTAGTTTTTTTCCATGATTTTTTTTTATTTTTTGAAATATTAACTTGAATTTGTGTCTGTTCTGAATACAGAACAGTCAATTTTCTTTTTATTTTATTTGTTTGGATTGGGTATTGATTTTTCCTTTCAAAATGGGAAGATACTACATTTTACCCAACGCAGATCATTTAACTGAAGAGGAGCTTAATTTTGAAATAACACTTAGGAACGTTCAAGTCGAGATTGACGCTAAGCTGGAGGATAGAAGACGAGCGTTGAGGTACGCTTATAAAACAGAGCGATTAGAGCCAAAACTTTATGATACCGGTCTTTCTATCGTTGACGAAGCGGCAAACCTCGAGAAAATTGTGAAATCTTTAAAAAAAAGTTTGCGGGAATCTTTTGATTACGTAATTGTTTCTCGACTCAGACATTATTTGATTCGTTTAGCCTCTTCTAAAGCTGAAAATGAAGAAGAGAAGGAGTTGAAAATGGATTGTTGTAAGCAGATAGAGGAAATTATGCGAGCATATAGGCAAAGGGTTACTTACGACCCTGAACATTCAAATGATGAAACTGATCAGGACTTAGGTGATGGAGCAAAAGGATTAAAGGATTCATGGAGAAATCCTAATCCTAAGGCTCTCGCTAAAACAGAGAAATCTCATTCTGATACACAAGAGAAATTCTATAGATCAAACAGAACAGGTACAACTCCAAAAGACAGAAGAGAGTTAGAAGACAAAGAAACAGACAAAGATTCACGAATCAAAAATAGGAAACAAGAAGATGACTTCGAAAGAAGTAGTGAAAAATATGTAACTCGAAATGGGAAAGAAAAGCGGGTAGAAAGAACAGCAAGATCTTCTTCTTATCAGGTGAAAGACAGACACAAACACACTGAAAAAGTTAGGAAAAACAGGGTATCGTGTTCTATGACAGAGTTCTCAGACTATGATGAGAGCGATAGTACCAAAGAAAGTAGAAAAAGAAGCAACAGAAAGACAGGTAATATGTCCAGAGGTACATGCTATATGACCTCAACGAGTGGTAGTAGTACAGAAGAAGAAGAAGAAGAAGAAGAAGAAGACGATGACCGATATATTTGGGATAGACACAGAAATTCGAATAGGGCATACACACCCCACAGACGCTATAGGGTTCAGAGAGAAGAATACTACCAACCTACTCGATCACGAGTAGAGAACTGGGATATTGTTTTCACTGGTGATGCAAGATCTATGCAAGTGGAAGATTTTTTAAATAGAGCAAAAAAATTAGCAAAACACGAGCGAGTAAGCAAAGCAGAACTATTGGACAAAATACATTACAAGCTGAAAGGAGAAGCCAGTGACTGGTGGTTTACCAGAGAGGACCACTGTACCTCATGGGAAAAATTCGAAAACGAAATTCGTTTTAGGTTCGGTAATCCCAATCGTGATCGTGGCATAAGAGCACAATTACGAGAGCTCCGACAAAAAAGAGGAGAAACGTTTGTAGCATTTGTAACCGAGGTTGAAAAGCTTAACCAGTGCCTTAAACATCCCCATTCTTCTCGCACAATTTTCGAGATTGTATGGGAAAACATGAAACCTCATTACAGGTCTAAGTTAGCCACGACAAGAGTTCATAATTTGGAACATCTTTTAGACCTCAACCATCGTATTGATGCTACCGATCTTAGCCTTTACAGATATGGTGTTAATACGCGTAATGAGATACATAACATAGACGCTCGTAGCAACTCAGAAACCGACCACTCTTCACTGGAAGAATACTCAATAAACGCACTTCAACGAAAACCTAGAACAGGAAGGGAAAATCAAAAAACTATTCACACTTCACCCCAAATTCAAATGTTGCCAGAGGCTGATGTGTCAGCTTTGAAATGCTGGAACTGTCAGAAGACAGGGCATCACTGGCGAAACTGCAAAGAAACAAAATTAATCTTCTGCTATGCTTGTGGTAATTTGGGCCGAACGACAAGGACTTGCGAACGTAATCATCCTCAGGTAAACCCAACCTCTATTAACTATCATCAATCGTTAAACTAGATGCGGGGTGTACCGATAGGAACCCGTTCATCTCGCAAGCGATTAAAGCGGTTCCAAAACAAGAACTTCCTGAAAATCCTGGAAACTACAAGAAGTACCAAGATGTCCTACACATCAAAGTAAACCCGAATATCTGCCCTAAGATACGAGTATCCATATTCGACTCAGATATAATAGCTCTGTTAGACTCAGGAGCTAGTATTAGCGTCCTGAATTCGACAAAACTAATTGAAAAACACGGACTAAAACTTTTCGAAGCCACGGTAGTAGTCAGTACAGCCGATAATACCGAACATGAATGCCTAGGCTATGCAAACGTCCCTTATACATTTGCAGGTATTACTAAGGTAATCCCAACCATCATTGTCCCCCAGCTCTCAAAACCACTTATTTTGGGAATGGATTTTTGGCATGCCTTTGGCATCAGGCCAATGATAAAATGTGAGAATCAATTGTCTGATGTTGCTTTCTTGGACATACACGGCCGGCCGATGATTGATTTCATTTCTCCAGATCATATTCTACCATGTAACTCATCGGAGAATGAATCCGAAATTTCCTTAAAAATTTGCTCGTTAGAACTAACAGAGAACGAATCAGTGATTTGTCACAAAGCAACACTTGAGGAAGATGAGTCACTAGAGTTGCCATCACTGGAACTCCCAAACGATTCCGAATTGAATATAGACAATATTGAAACAGAACATGAGTTAACGGAAGCGGAGAGAAAACAGCTCACAGACACATTAAAATGTTTCCAATGGACAAGTGAGAACAAATTAG
Source organism: Aedes aegypti (assembly GCF_002204515.2). Taxonomy (NCBI): domain Eukaryota; kingdom Metazoa; phylum Arthropoda; class Insecta; order Diptera; family Culicidae; genus Aedes; species Aedes aegypti. The sequence goes on from NC_035107.1 coordinate 274,141,632, forward strand.
GTCGTACAAATCTTATAGAACACGAAATTGAGATTATTGAAGGAGCTAAAATGCGGGACTTACCTATGTATAGGTACTCGCCAAGCATTTGGGAAACTATTGAAAAAGAATTAGAAAGGTACGAAAAACTGGATGTGATCGAAGAGTGCACTAGTGAGTTCGCCAGTCCACTAGTGCCAGTTAAAAAATCAAATGGACAAATAAGAGTATGTTTAGACTCGAGAAAAATTAACTCTATTACAAAAAAAGACGCGTACCCAATGCGCAATATGAATGAAATTTTTCATCGATTGAAGAAGTCAAAATATTTCAGTATAATAGACTTGAAAGACGCATACTTTCAAGTACCATTGAAAGAGAGTTATCGTAATTATACTGCTTTCAGGACTCCCAAGGGACTATTTAGGTTCAAAGTAGTCCCATTCGGACTGAAAAATGCTCCTTTTACAATGAGCCGACTTATGAACAAAGCAATGGGATTTGACCTCGAGCCTCACGTTTTCATCTACTTGGATGACATTGTGATTGCGACTGAAACCTTAGAAGACCACTTTCGTCTGTTGAAAGAGGTGGCCAAACGACTTGCTAAGGCTGGTTTAACTATATCAGTACAAAAAAGCCGTTTTTGCAGACGGCAAGTAAAATATTTGGGGTATTTGTTAACGGAGAAGGGCCTGGCTATCGATAGCTCCAAGTTAGAGCCCATTCTTAATTACCCTCGGCCTAAGTCCATCAGAGAGGTTCGAAGGCTCATGGGGTTAATGGGTTTTTACCAAAAATTCATTAATAATTACAGTCACATCACGACTCCCATAACTGAATTACTGAAAAAAACTAGGAAATTCAAATGGACTGAAGATGCAGAGCAAGCATTAGACGAGTTAAAATCTGTTTTAACATCTGCGCCAGTACTAGCTAACCCTCGATATGATTTGCCATTCGTTATCGAGACTGACGCATCTCAGCTTGCCGTTGGTGCTGCCCTTCTTCAGGACCACCCCGAAGGCAAGCGAATAATTGCCTACTTCAGTAAAAAGTTGTCCAGTACGCAACGTAAATATGCTGCAACAGAAAAGGAGTGCCTCGCGGTTCTGTTGGCAGTTGAGAATTTTCGCCACTATATTGAAGGCACTAACTTCAAAGTCATAACCGATGCAAAAAGCATCACATGGCTTTTTACAATCACTGCAGCGAACGGCAACTCAAGACTCCTGCGCTGGGCTTTAAAACTGCAATCTTATGATTTTAGCATAATCTATAGGAAGGGGAAGGACAACGTCCTTGCTGATTGCCTATCAAGGATTGAGGCAGTGCAGATAGTCGATGATGAATACTTAAAGTTACGTAATCAGATTATTGGCAATCCTGAGGCTTTTAAGGATTTCAAGGTTGAAGGAAACAAAATTTTTAAATTTGTCGAGAACACTAAAAGGATTGAGGATAAACGATTCCTTTGGAAGTATTATCCTCCCAAACAAGAGAGAATCGGAATAATCAATGCAGCCCATGAACCCGCCCATTTGGGATACGACAAAACAATTTTAAAGCTAAAAGAAAAGTTTTTTTGGCCAGGAATGTCCGGAGAGACCAAACAATACTGTAAAACATGTGTTCCTTGTAAGACTTCTAAAAGCACCAACGTAAATGCTGTTCCACCTATGGGGTCCCAAAAACAAAATTGTGAGCATCCTTGGCAGTTTTTAACATTAGACTATTTGGGTCCATTCCCCCCATCGGGAAGAGCGCAAAGCACCTGCCTTCTCGTGGCCACGGATGTGTTCTCAAAGTTCGTCCTTGTGCAGCCATTTAAACAGGCCACGGCTTCGTCACTGGTCAAATTCCTTGAACAATCAATTTTCTTATTATTCGGCGTTCCACAAACGATACTCACAGACAATGGTAGCCAGTTTACTTCGAAATTGTTCAAAGACTTACTGGAACATTATGGTGTAACCCACTGGTTAACACCATCCTATCACCCACAAGTGAACAACTCTGAAAGGGTAAATAGGGTAATCACGGCAGCTATAAGGGCCACAATCAAATCAAATCATAGATCATGGGCTGATAATATTCAACACATAGCGAATGCTATTAGAAATGCCTCTCACGAATCCACAAAACAGACCCCATACTTCGTAACGTTTGGAAGAAACATTATTTCTGACGGACGAGAATACGAAACATTCAATAATACGGATGGAAACGACCACACTATTTCTCCTGAGCAAAGGAATCAGGTGTACGAACAGGTACGCAAAAATCTCCGCGAAGCATATCTTAAACAATCAAAATATTACAATCTACGGTCTAGCACTAAAGCACCAAAATATTTGATTGGGGAAAAAGTTTTGAAAAAAACCACTTTCTTGTCCGATAAAGGAAAAGATTTTTGTGCCAAACTGGCGCCAAAATATGCAGAAGCATACATCACCAAAGTTCTTGGCGATAGCTATGAATTGGCTGATAACACAGGGAAGCGCTTAGGAATTTTCCATGCCACTTTCTTAAAGAAGTTTTGATCTGAAATGATGAATTAAAAGCTATGAAGTCCATACGATGATTACTACTGGGTCAACTTCCAACGAAAACACTTCCAAATCCAAAATCCATTGAAAACGGAAAGTAAACAAACAGATTGTTTATGAACACATACTTGTATATATTTTTTCTATGTATATATTCGATTTAAAACTTTAAACTAACTATTGGAATCACTTTCACACGTTCAAGTCGATATAAGGTTCACTGTTGTTTCTCAATGAACTCATTGACACGATGAGCTGATAGCATAATTGCACTTTTCTTCCTTCTTCTCTTTCTATAGTTGTATGCCAGTAGCAGGTAGCAGGTTAGGTAGTCAGATGTAGTCGTATTGGTGGAAGCATAGCATAAATCGCCGTCCTCCATGTTGTATCGAGGAAATCAGAATTGTTGCAAAGTTTAAGTTGTCCTCCTTCGCTCCTTACCTGTAAATAGAAGAATTCCATTCAATAAACAAATTAACTGAAACATAGATAGATACTCTCCAGATTTAGATAGTAATTTCAGCAGCATTCCGTAAGTTTTCAGCAGTTTCTGGTTTGCACATTTCTCAAGGTACAATTGAGCTCTCGCCGAGCGGTGTCACGAACACATGCGCAAATTTGCTGGTTGAAAATACTGCCATTTGATTTTGCTGGGAACAGCTGATCTTTGTTTATATTTTCCACCAGCAATTTTTAAGTAGTGTTGGTGACATGTACCGTGTTGTTACACGAGCGCAGAAACCACTATTGCTTTTCGTTTGTCTTCCACTTTGACAGACAGTTTTCATCGCTCTGTCAAAATTAACACAGGGTTGGACAAAATACTGGAACAGGTGATGCGATGTTTTTGGTGACAGTCAGAGCTGTCACAGATTGTGGATAATATACATAGCGTTTATTAGTATGAGTCAGCGGATGGCTGATGTAGTGAAATGTTATGACTCTGATTATTTACGTTAACGTGCTGAAAATCAATGCAATGTTCAAAGTTTGATTTGATAAAGTTGATTAGACGCAAAATTTGTAAGCAGGGGTGTGCAATAACGTTAAGTCGAAAGAGGATCGATATAGACATAGGTACACACCGCTTGATATACGTTTATTTATATAATTCAGTTTTCGGTTCGGTGTACCAATATGTTGGGTAAAAGCTCAATAAAGTATATCAGTTTACTTTTCTCGATTCGTCACCTTAGGATAGTTGTGATCAGCCTGATGTTGATTTGACAAAAATAATGGATAGGTAGCAAGTGGACCAGATTTTGTTTAAATACTGTACATATTTTTGAAGGTTATGAAAATTTGATCAATTTCACATTGATCAAATTTTCATAAAATTGTGTGGTGTGATGTAACGTTTTGATGTATTTTTAAAATAAATTTGAAAAATATTATTAAAACAAAAAATGAATTGCCTAACTTTGCTTTGCGCATATGTAAATAAGATTTAAAGCTATTTTTATATTATAATCGATAATTTCAATCAAAAGAACCTTTTAATATTTAAAGAACCATTCACCATAAAGCCTTTGTTTGCTATAAAATTTTAAGCTTTACTGAGATAAAAGCTCTAGTAGTGAGTAGGATTAAATGTAGATGGCCCGCGAAAATTGTATTAGGTAAATCTCGTCTAAACAACTTATACTAGTATGCGTGAAAAGTAAAAAAGCATGAGATAACATTTTTAGGGCTGTTAAAAGATTTACAATCGTCCATCTTTCACTTTCATCTAAACTCGGCTCTGAAGCAGAAGTTAGTTCCCGTGTTCTAGTGATTTTTTCTTTTCCAATTAAGGTGTGTAGATTAGTTAGTTAGTTGATTTAACTACTTTTTGTTAAAGAAACTTTATAACGGAATAGTGGTAAAGTGAAATGGCATTTATTAATCTTATTTTATTAGTTACGTTGTTACGATCCAGATTTATCCACGAGGAGCGAAAACTCTGCTTCGTGCGTGTTCGCCCCACTTATAAAAAGGTAATCTACAATTTGAATTCATTTATATTTAATTTAAAACTAATGAAAGATTTGTGTCGGTCCTCAGCGTCCGATAGACGCTTTTTCGTAGGAGCTAGAAGCTCTGATTCAGAAATCCCCCATTGTTCTGCACGCTGTGCACCGTTGGTCCGTGCCGGTCCGCCATTACGGTAGTTAAACGGGAGTAGAGGTTTTTCCGACCTGCTGAGATTCCGAAAGGAGGAGACAGTAGAGTTTCGGACCACGAGCCGACGCCCTATCCCGCAACTTTAGTTCGACCCTCGACGCACGTAGACCCGGCCTAGCTACGCTACTGCTGAGCCAACCCGAGCACCCCTCATCTGGTGACTCCGCCGGCCGTCGAACATCGCATGCATCCGGCGTATCCCTCGGCGACAAGTAACGTAACGCCTCGAGCTCCAGTAGCATAAACCCTGCGCAGGTATGTCGACATACATGGCCATATTACACACCACAACACACACTGTACATATCACCCACCCGCATGAATCTTTCCGTAAATAGAAAATGAATACATAGATGAATTCAAGTTAAGTTTACGTTTACGTTTCTTTATTCACGTACGAGCCCTGTGGTATTTTGTAGTCCGCCCAGGCGTTTAGATACATCTCACGTTGCCACTATTGATGCGGTTTCATTCACTCGCTGCTTCGGTGCGTTCACCTCAGCCTTTATTCACTTTGTTTCGCTGGCTATCTACAAAATTCTCCGCTAGAAACCGTTCGATCATAACCCTGTAAATTGCGCTCATGCTTCAGAAAGCTTAGTCGGGCAATTCAATAAACACGACCAGTGGTCTCTCAATAGCGAGAGTGGCGCAAAAGCCACTGCGTTTGCTGCGATTTATTAGAAGATACGACGGACGGTTACAACCTTATCACTCTAAAAAAAAATAACATCAGTCGTTATAATTATGTTTTCTTTTTCTGATCGGGTTGGTCCAACAGCAGTGATGACGATGTTGACGGCGACGGAACAGAAGAGACTATACAATATATGTGTATCGGGGCGTAATTCAGAGAGAGAGAAAGGCGAGAAGTTTTCCAAAATCGAAACCGGGCGAAAGGGGTTGCGCTTTTATTTGCTGATTTGGAATTCACTCCTTGCTTGTTTGGCAATCATGGGAAACTGCTCGAGGTGACACTTTTCTTTACTGGGGTGCCTTGCTTGATTTTATGGGCCAAGCAGCGAGATTTTATCGCGGTGCTTTTCAGTATCAGTATCAGCCGGTGCTTGTCAAGGCGGGTCGAGGAAACTCAATTTAGGTATAAGGGTAAAATATACGGATTTGAAAGCAAGATAAAACTTAAGCGCATCTTTAAATTAAATGCAGATATTGAGACAGAAAGCTTCTACAGTAATTAACTCAACCTTCCATAAGCTTCATACAATTTGATATAACAGTTCCATGTCAAATCGGTCAGTCACAGAATTCTTCGATTTGCAGTATAGTTTGCTCATGTTTTTGGTATGGTACAAGAAGTGTTTTCCATAGAAAAAAAGGATCATTTTGGCTCGAAAATAACTTTTGAAAATGGCCTATGAATTTTTGCATGCTACTTAGTTGAAAAATTCTATCTCCGAAACGGTTGATTTTAGAGAAAAATGTTCTATCGAGAAGTTGTAGTAAACCGCCTGGGCTACAAGAAAAAAAAAATACACTGAAAAAATATTTAATGTTTTCATGACATATTAAAAAATAAAACTTAAATTCTAAAAACCCCATTTCCAATATTTTTTTTTATTTTTTTTAAATAATCTTGATAGTAAACAGAAGTTTGGGAAAAAGTTTCATGATGGAGACATTTTCAATAAAAAAGTTTTTCTAAGAACAACTTTTGGTCGATTTTTTTTTTAAGAATCTTGAAATGATTCTAAACCATAATGATTAGGGTCGATGTACCAATAGCCGCATAGCTAAGAACAAATATTCGTATAAAATCGAAAAATAACGCCGGCGTCATTATTTTTACACTATCTGAAAGCTTTTTATCTTGGTTTTGTGGGAAAAATATGAAAACTACGAAAACTCATATGTTTGTATTTATTATCGCTTATGCCACTATAGGAATACATGTGCCTATAGTAGCACTATTTTTAATTTCTGTTCCTATAGTAGCACTAGCATCACAGCGTTGGCAAAATACTAATCAAAACCGTATTTTTACAAAGCTTTTTTATTTTTCCTTCAAAGTGTGGATCAAATGCTTTCGTTTGATGTAAAAAAAAGATCCTAATTCATTAATTATTTCGTATACTAAAAAATAGTTTCTCTCTGTAGTGCTACTATAGGAACAATAGGTTTACTATAGGCGCAAGGGAGCTCAAATTTTAAGCAAAACTAATTTTTTCGATCATTTTTTGAACAAAATCAAGCTGTGTATCAATGGTACTTAGATAAATAGGTCCTGACCTTCATGTCAAAAAATATTTTGAAAAGATTTACAGAAAAACAGCCGTAAAAAGCCACTAGTGCGACTATAGGGGACTGTCCACTAAGGGAACACTGATATGGATAACTTCTCTAGAAATATTTTTGAATTATATCAATTTTAATGAAAAAAAAATATTTGAGTACTGAATTAGGCGATTTTTATTAGTTATTCGCGATTCTCCATAAAAAATAATACGTTTCAAGATTCTTATTGTATCATCAGAACGTACACATAAAAAAAACATAACATATTTTCTCAGTGTATATTATTTTCTTATAGTCCTAACGGTCCACTACAACTTCTTCATAGAACATTTTTCTCTAAAGGGGATTTTTTTATTTCCGTACGAGTTTGGGCCGAAAGGTCTCAGATTTTCATGAAACTTTTTCCACAGGTAGGGTTCATCAATATATGATTAAAAAAATTGAGAAAAATTCAGAGTCGCCTATTTTCCCGGAAAACTCAGTTGGAAATTTTTTGTTATCCCCTGACACTACTTACTTTGAAAAATCATTACTCAAGAACGAAGCATCTTAGAAACAAAGTTTTTTATGAAAATGAAAACAAATTTTCTCAGGAATAAAAAAAAAATATTAACTGAAAACAGTTTTCCACAAAATTTTCCACCGTTGAGAAAATTCGTAAAGAAAATCCGGAAAAACTATGTTTCAATTAGTGGAAAACTTTCAAAAATATATTTTTGAGAAGGTAATTTCATAAGCTTTAATCGCTGAAATTTTTGAAATGTACATTTTTTTTTTTCGTTTTTGAGTTATGGCCAATTTTGTGGAAAATGACCATATAAGCCTTTTCTTTGAAAACCCATTTTTCAATCGAAGCATCGGAAAAATAAAGATTTTTTATCAAAGCAATTGCAAATTTTCTAAATCATCTGAAAAAAAAAATTATGGGATTGGTTTTAATGAAGTATAAGTCTGAATGGATGATATTTTTCATTACACCGCTAAGAAAAACTGAAAAAAACTGTTTCTGCCTCAATTTTTCATTACACTGAAAAGGGATTCTTTCTTTTCTATGGAACAAATAAGATTATTATTTGTTTTAAATTTTATTAATTCAATTATTCAGTATATAACTTACATTTTCATCTTAATACTATCTATTTTTTCAACCGGGAAGATTGTCTTTGGTTGTTAACACCAGAAGATTTTCGTTTCTTTGTATTATTTAGAACAAAGCATGCTGTATTTTCTTGGTTTTCATATGCATCTGAGAATTCACTAGCAAAAATGCTTCGTTCGTCTTTTGGTATAAATGAATGATATTTTTTGTTCCAGGAATTGGAACAAGGTTAGAAAATCTTTCCTGAAGAAATTTTTCAGCCTCTGAATAGTCATTTTCGGTTGCATAGATAGATTCCCAATCTTTTTTAAATTGGTCTTTCACCTTTTGCAATACAGCCCAGTCGAAAAATTGTTTGGCGTTATTAATTTCTGCTGACTTTCTAATACTAGCATCTCTTGAGTAGTGTTTGATCCTTCGACCTTGACGCTTGCTCCTGCGGGGGCGGGCGATGAGGACAGGATCAAACATGTCGCGCGTCGGTAGTTTAGCAGTGAAAAAGTGATCGGTTCGTTAGTAGTGTTTGATCATTCGACCTTGACGCTTGCTCCTGCGGGGGCGGGCGATGAGGACAGGATCAAATATGTCGCGCGTCGGACGAGTAAAGTGAAAAATTGCCGCGTTCGATAAGTCCTTATATGTATATATGATTTTTCAACAAACTATGAATGGTTCGTCACTGTGAGTGTCGACATAAACTCTGATTCATGAATTATTAATATTTAACTTTTTTTCAAAACACCCCTTTCTTTTTACCTAAATTTTTGTAATTAAAAAAAACTTTGAATGGTTCAACACTACAAGTGTAGACTTCCGAAAGGTTCACTTTATTCAACAAACTCTGGATGGTTCGTCACTCTAAGTGTCGGCATAAGAATAGGAGTGTTAGGAATGTTACATTTAGGTATTTGTTCAACAAACTTTGAATGGTTCGGCACCCCAAGTGTCGGCATAATCATGTTTATATGTCACAAATAATTATTTATCATGGCCTAATCGCTTATCAAAGTGAATCCTGTGACCCAACGATCCTCCCTATTAACAAACATCCCTCCCAGTAACCTTTGTGGAGATGCAGAGGCAAACACGGTCTCCAAATAGCAAAGGTTACACACTAACATTCCTTCCCTCAATCCCACCTGACTGCAAGGACGTGGCCGGCGCCGTTATTGACCCTGTATAAAGAGAGGCACTGAATTATGCACACTGAAGAAGATTATGGCCAATCCCAGTCAAACTTCTAGTTGATTCTTTGTGCATTTTCACTGACTTCGGTCAATCACGGAATAGCAACCATTGATATGTGTAGTCAGTCTAAGCTAAGCTAAGCTAAGCTAAGCTTTCTAATACTAGCATCTCTAGCCATTCGCTTAATGTCAAATTTCAAAAATGTATGCAACCATGAAAATGATTTTAAAATTTAAAGCAGAATGGCACTTTTTCCAACCTCACATGGAAAAGGTCCTTGTGATGGTATCGGTGGCAACATTAAGCGAATGGCTAGAGATGCTAGTATTAGAAAGTCAGCAGAAATTAATAGCATCAAACAATTTTTCGACTGGGCTGTGTCGCAAAAGGTGAAAGACCAATTTAAAAAAGATTGGGAATTTATCTATGCAACCGAAAATGACTATTCAGAGGCTGAAAAATTTCTTCAGGAAAGATTTTCTAACCTTGTTTCAATTCCTGGAACAAAAAACATCATTCATTTATAATAAATCAAATTTAAAAAAAAAATAATAATAATCTTATTTGTTCCATAGAAAAGAAAGAATCCCTTTTCAGTGTTATGAAAAATTGAGGCAGAAACAGTTTTATTCAGTTTTTCTGAGCGGTGTAATTTTTCTTGAAAAATATCATCCATTTCAACTTATACTTCATTAAAACCAATCCCATATCTTTTTTTTCAGATGTTTTAGAAAATTTGCAATTGCTTTGATAAAAAATCTTTGTTTTCCGATTGAAATATGGGTTTTCAAAGAAAAGGCTTATATGGTCATTTTCCACAAAATTGGCCATAACTCAAAAACGAAAAAAAGTACATTTCAAAAATTTCTGCGATTAAAGCTTATGAAATTACCTTCTCAAAAATATATTTTTGAAAGTTTTCCACTAATTGGAACATAGTTTTTCCGGCTTTTCTTTACGAATTTTCTCAACGGTGGAAAATTTTGTGGAAAACTTTTTCCAGTTAATATTTTTTGAAGTAAGTAGCGTCAGAGGAAAACAAAAAATTCCAACTGAGTTGTCCGGAAAAATAAGCGACCCTGAATTTTTCTCTATTTTTTTTATTCATATATTGATGAGGCAGGGGAAAAAGTTGCATGAAAATCTGAGACCCTTCGGTCCACTTTGTACGGAAATAAAAAAAAAATCCCCTTAAGTCAACAATTTCGAAGTTAGATTTTTTCAAATGAGTCGCATGTAAAATTTTATGGGCCATTTTCAAAAGTTATTCTCGAGTCAATTCAGATCAATTTTTCTACGGAAAAAACTTATTCTACCATACCAAAAACATGTGCAAAATTTAATCCAAATCGAAGATTATCGAGCACGATTTTTATTTTGTTCGACTCACTCTGGCTGGATTTCATCAACGGTCAAACGGTTTCAAGAAAATTTGTCAACCTGTCCTCTAAAACAGCTTTAAAATGCATCACCTTTTTAACATTTTTTCGCCGTGTTCATCGATTAAATTATGTATACAATCAGCTCGCGTTCAAAAACTAGGTACCTGTTGTATCCCAAAAAAATTTTATGACAAAATCATAAGCCGTTTTATTGTGTTTCTTGCGACGTTTCTGTACCAGTGTGAAATCGACCCAAGTAGTGTTGTGTTTAGATTCGTGGTTAAGGTACTTTGTCTCTCCACACAACGGAGCGGTGAAAGTAGCGGTTAGGTTGCGAAAGTTGAAAATTTTACTTACGCCGTTTTGTTGATTCTGATATTAAACGTTCTAAAAATTAAAAATCGAGTTGGTTTAGAGCGGAACGTGTAGAACTTTGTCTGCAAAACACGTAGGATTGATAAAGTTAGTTTGTTTACTTTTCTGGCTGGAATCTGTTTGAACAAGTTTTTGAGATTTTATCAATGTCCAGAAACATTCTGAGCTACTTTCGATCTATTGAAGAACATCATTTATATAGTTTGAGGAAAAACGAACGACCACCACTCAATTTTAAGCACCATTTCTGAGATTTTTAATTCAGCTTTACTCACTGATTTGCAGACACGTAGCTTGTTCTGTGGTTTAGTTGGTTGAAGCACCAGTCTTACGTACATGTTGTCGTGGGATCAAATCCCACCAATCTGATTTTTTGTTCGTAAAACGACGTGGGCTTCGTGGCCGTGCGGTTAGCGGTGTCAGTAGTTTAGGCGTATTGTGCCACGAAGCGTGGGTTCGATTCCCGCTCCAGTCGGTGGAAACTTTTCGACAAACGAAAAATTCACCACTGGGCTACTGGGTGTTCCGTGTTGTCCGTTGCCTGATGTTCGTGATTGTTCAGTCTGTGCAGCCTTTGGCTAAAGACGGTGTATTTTTTTTAATTTTAAATAACGTTTAACCCTCTAATACCCAACCCTGCCTTTAGACGGGTTACACTTTAGAATTTTGTATATTTTTTCGTAACTCGGAAATCAAAACGATTTTATTTTTGGCTTAAACCTTAGCTCATAACACCCATATGAGGAAAGTTTTTTATTACTTTTCATACTTTTTTGTATTCTTTAAAATGTTTAAAATATTGTATTTTAGATAAACTACAAATGCCTGGGGTTCACTTAAGGCTAAGTAGCCCGTCATTCGTTTTGGCAGCAATGATGACTTTTCAGCTTGCATTTCAAAGTGACAAAACTCAGTCTTGATAGTTTATATTGACTTGAAAATGTATCACTGTACGCGCTAACATGCATAAAGTATGCTGATACATTTTCATCTGTGTCGGTGCAAAACCAACAGATTTTCTTTGATTCGAAATCGTGAGATCAATTAGCAACAATCATCAACGACGCATAAAAGTTTCAATGACGACCTACTTCGCCTTAACGTGTAATACAAAAAATCATACCTTTTAATTTGTTTTACAATCAACCTATCACAGAAGAAGAGCCAGGTGGTATTAAAATAATTTCAACTCTATTTTTACGTTAGTTACACGGAAAATAAAATAAGCTCCAGAAGAAAATAAAAATTCTTATATTTTTAAAAGTGTTGTAAAAACTTTGATTTTTATTATTTCCAAAAATCAATAACCAGAAGAGACTTCAAGAAAAAATGAAAAGGATAGGGATGTTCAAAAATAAAATTTATAGAAATCAAAAACCAAAATTCATATATTCACGAATAAATATGAATCATTGCCCAAAACGTGTTTAGAACGATTTCAGATAACAAAAAATGATATTTAGATCGAAAATAAAAATTTGGGTATTAGGGGGTTCAACATGGAAAGATTCCTCCAAATATTTTGCCAGAGATCTACTAACAATGCATTGAGTTTTATTTGACATTCCTGAAGCATCTTACCATGAGATCATCAAAACCTATAGGATGTCACAAATATCCACCAAGAATCAGCTGGTTCTGCGTCGAAGCTAAGAAGGTCCCTGGCTCAGCTGAAAACCTTCCGATAGTTGCCACAAGTGATCGTCTCGCAAAGATTTATTCATTTATTCTTTGGGGTCCGCTTCTACTATATTCATTGAATGTTCTGCGGAGACCTATATAAATATTTCTTTGGACTTTCTGTGAAACCTTCTCTGATGAGTCATGTATGGAGGGCTCCACAAAGAAGATATTCTCAAAATTTTTATTTTTTTTTTTTTTGAATGAGTACAATAATGTCCTCATGTTTAAAGCATGCCTCAGATTGTGCCGATTTTGTTTGCGGAAAGGTTGAAACAGCAATTTTTCGAGTTTTCACAAATTCAAAAATCTTATTGAATACTTTTAGAACTAGAAAAAGTTATAACGTTGGTTGCTCGACTGTAGTGTCCCAAAGTTAGGAACAGTTATTTTTTATTGTCCAAACTTTCGATCCGTTTGGGACCTTCTTCTGGGTTTCATTTGTCGCAATTATGTTGTTACTGGACAAAAGAACTGTAACAATTGAGTCCTTGATGAAGGTCCCAAACGGACCGAAACGTTAGAGGAAATGAAATGACAATTTTCAATTTTGTAAAGACTTAAAAGCCAATCCAACATGAGCTAGAAAAGGATGTTTAGGAGAAGTTCTTCGAAACTATTTTTCCTAAACGAATGAAAGTTTGAAAATTTTATTTGTAAGAAATCGCCAATTCGAAACTCGAATTGGATTTTTGGATTCAAAATCTAAGAGTATGGAATTTACCCTTTAACAATATCAGAATTTCAACCCATTATACCGCCACCAATTTTTAAACGTATTGCTCCAAAAATTGCTCTAGAAATTGTTTCTTCAAATGATCGAACTTTTACATAGAATATCTACAATGATTTTCAAGTTTGAAGTAGAAAAAATCCCAAAATAAGGAATTCATCCTAGAATCCTTTGGGGATCCTTCCTGGAGATTATTTTTCTATCTTTATTAACGAGATTTTTATCCCTGGGATTATTCATCTCGGGACTAATACTTCCCTTCCGAAGAAAGTCGTCACCATAGTTTTAAGTCATGACTGACTATATCGGGAATGGGGTTCGATTCCAGGTCCTCGGCGTGAGAGGCGTGTGCTCTACCCACTACATCAAGTCCGTTCCCATCTGTGGAGGCTTTCCTGAGAACTTTCTTGAAAACTTTTGTTGATACTTCTTTATTAAAGGCGAATGAACTGGCAAATTAAGTTAAAAGCCTTATGAACAAAAATTTACTTATGATTCTCAAAAAGAATCTGTGGAAGGTTATGCATTAATTTTTCCAGAGATTTTTATGAAGAAAGCTTTTTTTTTAAAGCGTTGAATATTTCAAACTTTTCCTTCCTCCATAAACCCTCATGTAATTAATGGTAGGTGTTTTACTGTACTGGCATCATAAACAATCCCTGAATATCTTATAGCAATAGTGTCCTCTAGGTTTGGAACTTGTTTAGATGGGTTTTATCATGCACGGTTATCCCCCGTTAAAATCAGAGCTGTAGCAGTAGACTATAAACAGTCTCTTATGATGCGGATCATGATTAACAACTGCCGAACAACTAAACATTTCATATACTTTGCTGTTGGATTAAATGGACAAATTGATATGAAATTTGCAAAAAATTGCACATCTTCTCGGTGAGAATCGAACTCACGACTCCCTGTTCTCTAGATAGGGCGTGTTACCCTTACACCACGAGAGGACTCATGGACGCATTTCTCTGAATTCAACCCCTGGCTTCCTCTCAGAGAACGTCTTGGCATTTTATCTCTATTCACCATATAATTCAATTCCCCTTGCTCTACATGACTTATCTATTTTTTTAATCTCTTTTTCTAGTTCTGTGAAGTCCAAAGGAACTTTAATTGAATACAATTATCACGATTGATATCTTTATAAGTTGGTTGGTAAATGGCTGAGCATGGCGTACCATTGGTACCTCGCATACCTGAAGAAATAAAATAGACCCTTCTGTGTGGTCCTTAGCCTCTTGCCCAGCAACTCCTATCCCTACCTCCTCGCGGTACTGGCCGGGGTACGAGTAACCTTAGGGAAGATCAGGCCCTGCAAGCCAGCCATAAAAACTCAAGCGACGAATAATCAACGAGAGAATACGAACCGGGACAATCGGCGAAGACGACAGCGACGTAAAGGGATTAGTGATTGAAAGCTCGGTACGTGGAACTGTAAATCTCTCAATTTCATCGGGAGCACACGCATACTCGCCAACGTGCTGAAGGACCGCGGATTCGGCATCGTAGCGTTGCAGGAAATGTGTTGGAAGGAATCAATAGTGCGAACGGTCAGAGGTAACCATGCCATCTACCAGAGCGGCGGCAACACACACGAGCTGGGAACAGCGTTTATAGTGATGGGTGATATGCAGAGGCGCGTGATCGTATGGTGGCCGATCAATGAACGAATGTGCAAGTTAAGAATCTTAGGTCGATTCTTTAACATCAGCATAATTAACGTACTTATCCCACACTTTGGAAACACTGATGACGATAAAGACGCTTTTTATGCGCAGCTCGACCGCTGCCCAAGCCACGACATCAAGATCATCATAGGAGATTTGAACGCTCAGGTTGGCCAGGAGGAGGAGTTAAGACCGACGATTGGACAGTTCAGCGCTTACCGGCTGACGAACGAGAACGGCCTACGACTGATAGATTTTGCCGCCTCCAAGAATATGGCCATTCGTAGCACCTATTTTCAGCACAGCCTCCCGTACCGATATACCTTGAGATCACCTCAGCAGACAGAATCGCAAATCGCCCAGTTTCGACCATTTTGATCGATGGACGGCACTTCTCCGACATAACCGACGTCAGAACCTATCGTGGCGCTAACATTGACTCCGACCACTACCGGGTGATGGTGAAACTGCGCCCAAAACTATCCGTCATCAACGATGTACGGTACCGACGCCTGCCTCGGTACAATCTCGAGCGGCTGAAACAACCGGATGTCGCCAATACGTACGCGCAGCATCTTGAGGCAGTGGTGCCGAATGAGGGCGAGCTCAATAGGGTCCCTTTTGAGGACTGCTGGAGGACAGTCAAAGCAGCCATTAACGACGCTGCCGAAAGCATTGTTGGATATGTGGAACGGAGTTCAAGAAACGATTGGTTCAACGAGGAGTGCCAGGAGGTTTTAGAGGAGAAGAATGCAGCGCGGGCTACAATGCTGCAGCATGGTATGCGGCAAAACGTGGAAAGATACAGACTGAAGCGAAAACAGCAAACCCGCCTATTCCGGGACAAAAAGCACCGCCTGGAAGAGGTGGAATGCCAAGAGATGGAGTTGCTGTACCGTTCTCAAGAAATGCGGAAGTTCTATCAAAAGATCAGTACATCCGGCAAAGGCTTCACGCGAGCTGAAATGTGCCGGGATAAGGATGGGAGCATCTTGACGGATGGACGCGAGGAGATCGGAAGGTGGAAGCAGCACTATGATGAACACCTGAATGGCACGGAGAACACAGGCACAGAAGGTCAGGACAGCGAAGGCGATGGCTACGTCAGCACAGTGGATAGTGGAAACCAACCAGCTCCCACGATGGGGGAAGTTAAGGATGCCATTCAACAACTCAAGAATAACAAGGCCGCTGGCAAGGATGGTGTCGGAGCCGAACTCATCAAGGTGGGCCCGGACAGATTGGCCGCTTGTCTGCATCGGCTGATAGTCAGAATCTGGGGAACGGAACAGCTACCGGAGGAGTGGAAGCAAGGCCTATCTACAAAAAGGGCGACAAACTGGACTGTGAAAATTATCGTGCAATCACTATTATAAACGCCGCCTACAAAGTACTGTCCCAGATTCTCTTCCGTCGCCTATCACCTATGGCAGACGAGTTCGTGGGAAGTTATCAAGCAGGTTTCATCGACGGCCGCTCGACAACGGACCAGATCTTTCCGTGTGGCAAATCCTCCA